>NW_025721353.1:0-103119 GCF_922984935.1 Meles meles
CATGTAAGGTATCAAATGGTTATTGTCATTGAAGATAAAAATCCACGAACACAGGGCAAACTATTCTGAATGAAAAGAGAACCAAGGACCTGCTTCTTTCCTTAACAAACATATGTGACTTGAAGATGGGAAAATGGATCCAACTGCTTTTATGAGAACTGTAGTTAATGATGAAAATGGATAAATGTTGTGAAAATGGATAAAACTGGTTTTATGAGAACTGTCGATAATGATGACCACAGTTAATCATATTTGATTGTACATTGTATGCTATATTGAACATTTCTATAACAAAATACCTTAATTTTCTTATTACAAGGAAATATGTAACAATGGGGAGAGATGTTAACCAGAAGTCAGTGGTGATCCTTTCATCATACATACATATATGACTCTGATACACACCTGAGAGGAATAGAATGTTGCATGTCCATATTACCTCAGTTTTTAAAAATAAATGAATATACTGGAATTGGCAAAAGGTAAAGTCTATGCCACCTGAAATAATTGATTTTACACATGGTCTTGGAGGAGAAACAGGAAAAGTGAAAGTCAAAGGAAAGAATCTGGTTCTGAAAATCAAGAAACACTCTGCAGAGGAATCTTTATCAATTACATGGTTTTGAGAACAGAAGTTTTCCAGTTTGGGAGGATAAGGTCTGGTGGGAGATGTGTATAACCACACATCTCAATCAGACACTGTAAATAATCTTTCTTCGCCTTAATGAATCATAACTATTCCTTGAGAGGCACGAAAGCAAGCCCCTTCTCCATCCTAGGCTCCCCTATCTCTTCATTTTCGTAGCTATTCGCTACAATATCTACTACTCAAGACTCATTTCAAGACTTTAATCTCTTTGTTTTTCTTCTGGTCAGTCCACAACCATCCTGTCCACTGTCTGCTTCACTTGGCTGGCATTTTAATGAAGATTGTTGTAGTTTCCAATTCCAATCCCACTTATTAGTTCCTTGTCACATCATTTTGTTGGTTTGGTTTGTGAGCTTTATCTCCTGAAAACAGTGATACCTCAAGTTTTTAGTGGTTTGTCTAGGAAGGTATGAACATACACAATAGATCATTTGTTATACAAATGACAATTTTCTTATCAAAAGTAAAGGTGAATTTAAGTGTAACTAAGCTACAAGTAACACAATCATTGTAATGAATAGTGGAATTATCCAATGAACTTAAAAATACACTTATTTATCCTTAAATTGAAAATTAAGGCACTTCTTCAACTTTCCTTCATTGTATCTTCACAAGATCACCTTCTCACCAGTACCCCTCTTTAGAAAACAGATTGAGAGCTTATTGTCAAGGTAAAGCAATATTTTCTAGCAACATGCTAACATCTCCATCCTCAAGCTCCCCAATGTACCACAAATTTGAAACAAATCTCAATAGCAGCGTTTAGAAAAACATATTGAAATCCGATTTAATTAACATATACTATATTACTAGTTTCAGAGGTAGAATTCAGTGATTCATCAGGTGCATATAACCCCCTGTTCTCATTACATCAAGTTCCCTCCTTAAAGCCCATTACCCACTTAACCCATCTCGCAATGACCTTCTTTCCAGTAACCCTTAGTTTTTTCCCTGCAGTAAAGGGTCTCTTAAGGTTTGCCTCCCTGTCTTATTTTATTTTTCCTTCCCTTCTTCTATGTTCATGTGTTCTATTTCTTAAATTCCACAGATGAGTGAAATCATATGGTATTTCACTTTCCCTGACTGACATATCTCACCTAGCATAACAACCCTTCTTTCATCCATGTGGTTGCTAATGGCAAGATGTTCTTTTCTGAAGGTATAGTAATATCCCATTGTGTATAAACAAAGGGCCAACAGACATAGTAGAAAAAGTTCAACATCACTCAGCATCAGGGAAATACATACCCAAAGCATTAGCAGATAGCATCTCACACTGGTCAATTCGGCTAAATTTAAGAAGACAAGAAACAACATATGATGGTTAGGCTGAAGAAAAAGGGGAACATTCTTTCAGTGTGGGTGGCAATGCTAGTTGGTACAGCCACTCGGGAAATGGTACAGAGTTTTCTCAGAAAGCCAAAAATAGAAGTACCCAGGTCTCCTAGGTGACTCAGTCATATAAACACCTGGCTTAGGCTCAGGTCATGATCCCAGGTTGAGCCCCACCATGGACTTCCTGCTCAGCCACGAGTGTGCCTCTCCCTCTTCCCCTCCCTACTCATGGTGTCTTTATCAAATAAATAAAGTAAAACTTAAAAAAAAAGAACTATCCTGTGATGCAGCAATTGCTCTAGTATGCATTTATCCAAAGGATAGAAACATAACAATTCAAAGCAGTGCTTGTTTCCCCAATGTTTATAGGAGAAATGTCCACAATTGTCCAAATATGTAATGATCTCAAATGTCCACATACAGATGGATGGAGAAAGGAGATGTCATATACTCATTTAATACCAGTTTTAAGCTCATCTTTCCTACTTAACACTTACACTCCATCTAGAACAGCAGAATCCAATCCATTTGGATGCTCTGGATATCTCTTCTCTTTCAACACTTTCCCCTGATTCTAGGGTCCCTGGGGGAGCAAGGAATGTTTGCAGTCATAGCATCTGGTGAAGGGCCAAATGAACTCATATTCTGTATTACCAAGACCCATGAACAAACTCCAACTACTACCCACTGTTTGCCACTCTGCCATTTCTTAAGTTAAGAAAGGGGAACTAGAACACCAGCAGATACCCCACACCACTTATTTCAGCTGAGGACTGAAACTGCAGCTTGTCCCCAGCACATCTACAACAACTCCAACCAGAAGACAATGCAAACTTAGTGGATACCAAAGAACACTCAAGTGTGAGTCCTGGGCATGGAAGTGGCTCTGTCTCCTGCACTCACCAGGCTGACTGCATCTGGTTATAACAGGCAGTAGTTTCAGTCGTAATAATGACCAGACCTTCCTTTTATTCAGTTTTCACCTCAAGTTATAGACAGTGTTAATATGTCTGCAAGTGGATGAAGGCATATATAAGGGAAAGCACATTCTGTGAACTTTAATCAAGGACTAGCTGCTTCAAAATACAGAGGACAACCATAAGAGAGTTGTCCTACCCATAGGAAATGTTCACATTAATCAGGAATGTAACTGTGGTGCTGGCGCAGGTGTACCCAGGTCCTCTGGCTTCCTGCCCTGCCCAGAGGACAGGAAGGGGGACTTCAGTTAGTGCAACCCTGTACAGTTCCTGGTGTGGTGGGTGACTGGTTAACCTCCCTCAGGTAGTGGGGAGATCCCCCTACCCCTTGAGAACTTTCTTTGCTCAGGATTGGACACTGGACACTCAGGTTTTCTCTAGGTGGCTGGACCATGGAGAAATGTTGAGTGGGGTGATGAATTTGCTCCTGTGTATCTACAGGAGACCTGTCCTGCCACTCAAGATTGTTGTCCCCAATGGGGAGAAGTGCACAGATGGGCAATACCTGCCCAGATATGAAACAAAAGGTAAAGGTCCACCCCAAGCCAGTATGGTGTCCTGAGGTTTATTAGGGACCCCTGGGGGTCCACACCTGAACCCTAGCCTGTATCTGGGCTGACTGGTCTCCTCTCACCCAGGCACACTCTTCCTGAGCGGGCAACAAGTTTGGAAGCAAAAGCATAGGGAGACTATCACCATAAGGAAAAGAGAGAATGAATGGGTGATGACCCCATTCCTTCCCACCCCTTGCCATGAGGGCCCTCTAAGACTATGTGCAAAACTCTTCTCCAGCAGTGCCTGACAATCCATGGCCCAGCTGTGGATGCTTACTCCAATCCACACTCACCTCCTCAGTCAGGTTTTCCTGTTCACACTAGCCAAGACCCTCCAATCCATAGATGTAACTGAGGGTGACCTGGGCAGTGTAGTTCAGAGGCCCAGTCAAAGGAGGCACTGGCCCTGTTCCCTGCTGTAGGGGCTCTAGTTGGCCAGGTGGTGAATTCTCAGGCGCCTCCCTGACTGCACCAAGGCTCATGTTCCTGGTAGCACCTGCTTCTCTCCTCCAGCACCAGATCTCATGTACAGCTGGGTCCCACTGTTCTCCATCCCAGCGGGGTTGGTGGTCTTGCATGTGGGAGGGAGGTGGCTGTAGCTCTTTTTCGAAGTGCATCTCTCTCTTTATTTGTCCCATGGGAAGGAATTCCAAGAGTCTTGGCTGCTTCCTGAAGATCCTTCCCCACTCCCTCAGTGCTTCCCTAGCAGAAGGGTCACATTCCAACTGCTCTTTTCTCTGAAATCCTCTCTGAAAGAAGCAGGTGCTTCTGCTTCTGGTTCTGCAACCTCCCCTGTGGTGCCATTTTCTGGTTCTTGACTTTGTTCCTAAAATACTTACATACGACATGTGCCAACTCTCTCCCAGTGAGGAGAAATGGTATCTACTGACCTGCTCTACTTGTCAAAGACTGAGCAGGAAGTAGGAGCTACGTAGCTCCTGCTTTCATGGAAATCCCAATCTTCCTGGTTTAAGTCAGACTTTCACAAAGCTTTGCTCCCAGGCTACAGACATACTTATTAAGTCACTTAGTTTGATTTACAATTAAAAATAGTTGGTAATTGATGACAATACTTTGTGAATTTTTCACAAAATAAAATAAAATAAAGTTCATTTTATTTTAATTTCTTGGAGGTGTCATGTATAAATTCAATTTTGCAAATAATACTTGGAAGGTATAAAATATCACTTTTTTGCTTCCAGCACGAAATTCAATAATTAATCATGATCAGCACTTGTCATTTCAAAAATGATCTTTTGGTTTGCTGTTGACTAACATAAACCAGGAAATGAATCAGTTTTGTTTATCAAGTTAGATTGTTTCTTTGATAGAAGCTTATTTTGATGGTGCTATCAGAGAGAGAAATAGAAAACACTCTCTTAAAGCAGTTTTTTTTTTTTCAGTTTGCAGCCATAATTATAGAAACGTATAAAACCAACACACACATAATCTGTGTCAGATGCTCCAGTCAGTTCGGAACAATATTATGGGGCAAAGAGAAAAAGAAATGGAAGGAAGAGGCATCCACACCGAGAGAACATTTAAACATGTCTAAGGAAATGGTGCGCATCATTTCATTTCCACTTTGCATGTTTATTCCCAAGACTTTACAGCTTTATGGTGTGTTTCTATGATAGGAACAACCTCAGGGGACCCTTTGGCATACCTCTTCCTTGAAGGTATGAAACTCGATTGGTACCCAGTGGGTGGATGAGAACTCCCCTCCCTGTACTTCCCTGAGCACAGAGAATATTTCTGGTGAAGGACAAGTGCCTCAGCTACTGCCCTGTAACCCCAGTCCTGCCCACTGGTGCTGTTCATGAAAGACAATCAGCCCCTGGGATCTAAATTTCAAGGTGTTCCCAGCGCCAAAAAAGGGAAGGGCATTTCTGGTTTCACCAGGTCCCTTTAAAAAATTATTAATAGTAGGAATCTAACTCAGATAATTCTGGATTGAAAGCCAAATACAGAAATTTATATAACCCTGTCACACCCTTTTTTGAAATAGATTACTATAACATATTTATTGAATATATTGGCTTACATTTACGAAAATGTGAACACAGTTTTCCTTCACTAGATTTTTTTTTAAAGATTTATTTATTTGACAGATAGAGATTACAAGTAGGCAGAGAGGCAGGCAGAGAGAGAGAGAGGAGGAAGCAGGCTCCCAGCCAAGCAGAGAGCCCGATGCGGGACTCGATCCCAGGACCCTGGGATCATGACCTGAGCTGAAGGCACAGGCTTTAACCCGCTGAGCCACCCAGGCGTCCCTCCTTCACTAGATTTTAAAAAAGGTGGGGGTGTACCAATAAAACAGGTGACCTGGATGGGGAACTTCATCCTGGATTACTTCAATGGAAATCTGTGAGTTCCTAGTGCTGACACAATGCTGGCATCTCTTTTAAATGGCACTGTTTTTTAAATTATATATGAGAATTAAATATCTGAATGCTTTTTAATTTTTATTATACTTTTAATTTTTATTATACTTTTTAATTTTTATTATACTTTTTAATTTTAGGGGGGTAAGTGGAGGGGCAGAGTGAGAAGGAGTGAGAATCTTAAGCAGGTTCTACACCATGCTTGGAGCCCAATATTGGGGCTACATCTCACAAGACCTGAGATGAAATTGAGTGTTAGATGCTTAATCCACTGAGTCACCCAGGGAACCCAATCACTTGTAGATTTATTTTAAAAAAATGTTGGAAATGCTGTTGTACTAAATCCCTTTTATGTGAATGGCTACAGATTATAATTGCCTAAGCCATACTGGTGAGTATTATAAGTTGACTAATGGTACTTTAAGAACAGTGGACTTTAGAAGACGGATGGTTACTAGGTAGTTTCTATTTATAATTCTACTGAATCTGATTAGCTCTAAGCATCAAAGATGATGTTGTCCAGACAAAAAAGGATGGTTTTTATTATGATAGAAACCTCTGGTGGTATGAAGAACAGAAAAGAGCCCCTTTCTGAAAGTCATCAAAATTTCACAGAACCACCATGGTTCTATAATATTTCTGTCTACTGTAGGTGGAAATGCAATCTCGCAAAACCCTAGCTATGAGAGGGATTTGCTTTAATCCAGGAACACTCCACTTTTAAGTGTGCTAAATTAATCTCTTTCAATATAATTCAGGGTTTTACATTTTATGTTTATATGTTATACATATATGTGCATATGTGCATGTGTTATTTATATATTATATATTTATATTCACTTTTCCAAGGATAATTATGTTATATTGCTTTAATAATTGATCAGTAGTACAATTGATCATTGATGCAGAATATTTTTAAACTCCTGTTTCCAGGCATAAACACTGAAAAGTATTTACAAAAATTAAATGCAAAGTGCACTCCATTACACATTTCAGTGTTATTGACGGGAATTAATTTAAAAGCAGTCTATGCTTGCTACACCACTTGTCCACTGTAGATACAGTTTCATCATTGGTCACCACTTAAGATTTAATTTTAATTCCAGTTAGATAATATATGGAACAATATTAGTTGTAGGTATATAATATGGTGATTCATCACTTCCACACAACACCTGGTACTCATCACATGTGTACCCTTAATCCCCATTCCCAATTTAACCCATTCAAGCCACCCACCCTTAGGTGACCTTCTGGTTTTTCGTTAGAGTTACAGATCTGTTTATTTTAAGATTTTATTTATTTATTTGACAGAGAGAGATCACAAGTAGGTAGAGAGGCAGGCAGAGAGAGAGAGTGAGGGAAGCAGGCTCCCTGCTGAGTAGAGAGCCCGATGTGGGACTCAATCCCAGGACCCTGAGATCATGACCTGAGCCGAAGGCAGTGGCTTAACCCACTGAGCCACCCAGGCGCCCCACAGATCTATTTATTGATTTACCTCTCTCTCTTTTATTCCCCTTTGCTCCTTTCATTTATGAATTCACATATGAGTGAAAATTCAATGATGTCTTTCTCTGACTTACTTCGCTTGGAGTAATACTCTCAAGCATCATTCGTGTCACTGCAAATCAAAAAATTCATTCTGTTTTCATGGCTTAGTAATATTATATTAGTAATATTATATAATTATATATCTGATGTCTAATATGTATTACATATCTATATATGTGTACATATCTATATATAACACATGTTATATATCTATAGATTATATCTGTATATCTACAGAAATATACACATGTATAGATACAATTTACATATAGATATATACATATATATGTATAGATTTTATATAATGGTATATATAACATATTTTCTCTAGTCATTCATTTGCCAATGGTCAACTAGTCTCCTTCCATGTTTTGGCTACTGTGGTCCAATTTACTGTATTGCTTAGGTACCCAAAGTATTGAGAATATCTGTGGCTTTTAGACTTCAACCTACATTTAATAAATTATTTGGGATAAAAAGAAAGAAAAAAAATCACCAGAAAAATAGAGTGATTGGTAACATATAATTATGTTGTCAAATCTTTATTATTTATTTTCTGGATTAATGAAATATTCATCTTAAATTCTGGGATTACATTGTTCTAAAAGAGTGTACAAGGTGAAATTAAGGACTTCTAAGCAGCAGGGCTCATTGAGAACTTTGTTACATTTTTATAGAGCAGATCCTCTGAATTAGTCTTCTCAGGGTCTGCTTCACCGTTTCTCAGGCTGTAAATGATCAGGTTGAGCACTAGGTTCAGGATGGTGTAGAAGAGAACAAGGACCTTGTCCTCTGTGGGAGATTGGAAGGATCTAGGGCATAAGTATGTGTGAACTAAGGGTGCATCGTAGAAAGTCATTACAATGAGATGGGGGCTGCAGGTCAAGGAAACACAAGGAAGAGGGTGATGCTTACAAAAACTTTGTACTCATAGACACAGGTGTCCATGCAGTACATGGCTGGGACATCATTAAATAAATTGTTGATGGCCCTACATCTATAAAAAGGGAAACATAAATCATACGCAGTGTGGACCCGGGAGTTGATTGAGCCCATCATCCAAGATCCTCTTATGATCACTACACACTCTCTTTTGATCATACAAGTAGCATAGAGGAGAGGAAAGCAAATAGCTGCATAATGATCATAGGCCACAGAGGTCAATAGTAATCCTTCTGCATCAGATAAATCAATGAAGGGGCGCCTGGGTGGCTCAGTGGGTTAAGGCCTCTGCCTTTCGCTCAGGTCATGATCCCGGGGTCCTGGGATCGAGCCCCGCATCGGGCTCTCTGCTTGGCGGGGAGCCTGCTTCCTCCCCTCTCTCTCTCTGCCTACCTCTCTCCCTACTTGTGATCTCTATCTGTCAAAAAAATAAAATTAAAATTAAAAAAAAAAGATAAATCAATGAAGAGGGAACTCAGAATTTTAGACCCAATGAAAGTAATATATTTACTTCCAGACTGATTATCAGAAACCGTTTGGGAACCATACTGAAGGAGTAGTTCATGTCCTTGAGGACATGACTAAGTAGGAAATACATGGGTATATGGAGATGGGTGTTCAGGAGCATTAGGATGATTATAGAGAGGTTACCAAACAGAGCCATTAGGAAAATAAGAAAACTGAGAGAGAAGAAACCCAGGCCAATATTCATGGTGGGAATAACCCCAATAAGAAGAATCAGTTGATGTTTAGTTAATATTTTCCATGGGACAGTAACTTCATGTTCCCTAAAGAGAGATACATAGAAGGTACAGAAAAATAATATCTTATTAATTCATTATTTTAGTTCCACTGTGATTTATTCAGGACATATTGCAACTCTTAAAAAAATTAACACATATTTTGAAAAAAAATTCCTCATTATTAAAATCTTGATGACATATAAATGTCCATCCCCAAAATACTTCATGGAAATGAGTAATTTTTTAAAATTTATTTATTTTCAGCATAACAATATTCATTGTTTTTTGCACCAACCCAGTGTTCCAAGCAATACGTGCCTTCCCTATTACCCACCAGCTGGTATCCCAACCTCCCAACCCTACCCCTTAAAATCCCTCAGGTTGTTTTTCAGAGTCCATACTTTCTCATGGTTCATCTCCCGTTCCAATTTCCCTCAACTCCCTTCTCCTCTCCATCTCCCCATGTCCTCCATGTTATTTGTTATGCTCCAAAAATAAGTGAAACCATATGAAACTTGACTCTTTCTGCTTGACTTATTTTGCTCAGCATAATATCTCTTCCAGTCCCATCTATGTTGCTACAAAAGTTGGGTATTCATCCTTTCTGAGGGAGGCATAATACTCCATCGAGTATATGTTCCACATATAATGCTGGCTTCATAAAAAGAGTCTGGAAGTTTTCCTTCTGCTTCAATTTTTTGGAATAGCTTCAGGAGATTGGTGTTATCTCTTCTTTGAAAGTTTGGTAGAATTCCACAGGGAATCCATCAGTCCCCGGGCTCTTGTTTTTTGGGAGGTTTTTGATCACTGATTCAATCTCGTTACTAGATATCAGTCTATTCAGGTTGTCAATTTCTTCCTGGTTCAATTTTGGGAGTTTGTAGTTTTCCAGGAATGCATCCATTTCATCTAGGTTGCTTAGCTTATTGGCATATAACTGTTGGTATGAATTTTTGATGATTGTTTCTATTTCCTTGGTGTTAGTTGTGATCTCTCCCTTTTCATTCAAAATTTTATTAATTTGGGCTTTCTCTCTTTTCTTTTGGATTAGTGTGGCCAATGGTTTATCAATCTTATTGATTCTTTCAAAAAACCAGCTTCTAGTTTCATTGATACGTTCTAATGTATCTCTGGTTTCTATCTCATTGATCTCTTCTCTAATCTTGATTATTTCCTTTCTTGTGTGTGGAGTTGGTGTGATTTGTTGTTGATTCTCGAGTTCTTTATGGTGTAGAGAGAACTGGTGTATTCTGGATTTTTCAATTTTTTTGAGGGAGGCTTGGATGGCTATGTATTTCCCCCTTAGAACCGCCTTTGCTGTATCCCATAGGTTTTGGACCAAAGTGTCTTCATTCTCATTGGTTTCCATGAATTGTTTAAGTTCTTCTATGATCTCCTGGTTGATCCAACCATTCTTAAGCAAGGTGGTATTTAGCTTCCAGGTGTTTGAGTTCCTTCCAAACTTTTCCTTGTGATTGAGCTCCAGTTTCAAAGCATTGTGATCTGAGAATATTCATGGAATAATGTCAGTCTTTTGGTATCAGTTGATCCATGCTTTGTGACCCAGTATGTGGTCTATTCTGGAGAAGGTTCCATGTGCACTTGAGAAGAATGAGTATCCTGTTGTTTTAGGGTGGAATGTTCTGTATATGTCGATGAGGTCCATCTGGTCCTACGTTTCATTCAATGCTCTTATTTGTTTATTAATTTTCTGCTTCAATGATCTGTGTATTACTGAGAGAGGCATATTAAGATCTCCTATTATTAATGTATTCATATCAATACATTATGATTCTTTATCATAATATGATATGACTCTTTATCTTGATTAATAGTTTTCTTTTTTTTTTTAAAGATTTTATTTTATTTAACAGACAGAGATCACAAGTAGGCAGAGAGGCAGGCAGAGAGAGAGGAGGAAGCAGGCTCCCTGCTGAGCAGAGAGCCCCATGCGGGGCTCGATCCCAGGACCCTGGGATCATGACCTGAGCCGAAGGCAGAGGCTTTAACCCACTGAGCCACCCAGGCGCCCCGATTAATAGTTTTCTTATGTAATTGTGTGCTCCCATATTGGGGGCGTAGATATTTACAATTGTTAGATCATCTTGGTGGATAGTCCCTTTAAGAATTATGTAGTGTCCTTCTGTATCTCTGACTACAGTCTTTAGTTTAAAATCTAATTTATCTGATATGAGAATCGCTACCCTGGCCTTCTTCTGAGGCCCATTGGCATGAAAGATGCTTCTCCATCCCTTCACTTTCAGTCTGGGTATATCCTTAGGTTCAAAATGGGTCTCTTGTACACAACTTATGGATGGGTCCTGTCCTGTTATCCAATCTGCAACCCTGTGTCATTTTATGGGCGCGTTTAGGCCATTCACATTGAGAGTGATTATTGATAGATATGTTTTGTTTGACATCGTGTTACCTTTGAAGTCTTTCTGTCTGTAGATTGTCTCTATGTTTCTGTTCTATGATATTCTTAGGATTTTTTCTCTTTTATAGGACCCCCCCTTAATATTTCCTACAGTGTCACTTGGTGGTTGCATAGTCTTTTAAGCCTTGCAGGTCTTGGAAACTCTTTATCTCACCATCCATTTTGAATGTCAGTCTTGCTGGATAGGGTATTCTTGGCTGCATGTTCTTCTCATTTAGTACTCTGAATATATTTTGCCAGCACTTCCTGGCTTGCCAGGTCTCTCTGGACAGGTCTGACATTATTTTAATGGGCTTTCCTCTGTATGTAAGGAGCTTCTTTGTCCTAGCTGCTTTTAAGAGGGTCTGTCTAGAATTGTAATTCTTCATTCTAACTATCAGGTGTCGCAAGGACTATGGAGAATCTAAAATCTTGAGGGGAAACGGCTCTGTCTCTAGTACATGATCGTTGTTTCCATTCGTGAGATTGGGAAAATTTTCATAGACAACTTCTTCCACTATATCTTCTAGACTTCTTTCTTTTTCCTCCCCTTCAGGGATTCCAATAATTCTGACGTTGGAACACTTCATGTCATCATTAATTTCCCTGATTCTGTTTTCGTGGCTTCTGAGCTGTTTGTTCCAGGCTTCCTCCTGATCCTATCTATCTGTTTGTTGTCCAGATCACAAATTCTATCTTCTGTGTCAGTGACCCTAGATTTTAGAGAATTTAGATTAGATTGGAATTCATTGAGAGCATTTTGAACATCATCCCTGGTGGCTTTCAGTTTTGTCCTAACAGTGTGAACATCATCCCTGTTGGCTTTCACTTCTGTCCTAATCAATTCTGTTTGGTTATCCATGGCTTTCTCCAACCAAGCTATTGCCTGGATAATTGTTAGTCTGAATTCCTTTTCTGACATATTGTCTATGTTGATAGCCATTAGCTCTGTTGCAGAAGGTCCATCCTCTGTATTTTTCTTCTGTTGGGCATTCCTCCTCCTGGTCATTTTGGGAAGAGATGACTGAAATGATTCAGCTGGATGTATGGATTATGGTGCAGTCAAGGTGCACCCTGGAACACTTCTGTGCAATCAGGGTTCCCCACCCAAATAAGAGAAAAAAGAAAGAAAAAGAAATAGAGGGAAAAAAAAGAAAAAGAGAGAGAGAATGAGAGACAGGAAAAAAAAGGAAAGATAAAAAACAAGGCTCAGCCCAAATGGGCCACAAGGTAAGATTTATGAAGTATCCAAACAAAGACATACAAACATAAAGACTGATAAATATATATGACAAGAGAAAAAATATATATATAAAAGTGAAAAAAAAGGAAGAACCTCATCAAAAAGAACCCCAAGTATAAGATTTATATACTATCAGGACAAACACAAATACACAGAAACGCTGGTAGAAGGAAAAGATGGGAGAGTGGTTATAAATTTTCAGTGTGTGCGAGGAGGTTTATTTTGATTCTTCCTGAATGTATCTTGATGTCTTTGCTAAGGGACTCAACTTTCCTAAGATAAAGGGGGATTAAAAATTGGTTTGCCTATAGGGGTAGCATTGACTGGGGAAAGGGAATTACCTTTAAGTTTAACTCTATAAGTATATTAGAAAATAAAAATTAAAAAGGAATAAACTAGACTAAACTAAATTAAAATGTAAAAAAATATTTAAAAATAGAGAAGCAAAAGAAAAACACGGGTGTATGTATCAAAAGTTCAGGGTAGAAGGTTATTAAGGAATTTGATGTACTGGACATCTCACTGTGATGATAAATAGGTTAAAAAGTTATCTATATGTATAAAAAAAAAAGAACCAGAATAGTGGTAAATAGTTAAAAATAAAAGTTGTATTTGTGAAGCAGTGGTGGTTGCTCTCTTGTCTTTTTTTTTTTATTTCTTTCTTCCTGGTTGGTTTTCTGGGGGAGGTGTCTGCCACGTGGATTTTCAGTCTATGATGTTCCCTGAGTTAGGTCCTCCTGCCCCCCCCCTCAAGGGGGTGGTCTCTGAGGAAACCATTTTTTTCATTTTGTTCTCTGGAGGTATTTATGTTTGTTCATCTGTTTTCTCTCACCTTGACAGCTTTTGATGGTTTTTGGAGGTTTAGAGGAGAGCAAACTGCACCCCGACCTCCCTCTCAGAGAGAAGACTCAGAATGCTCTCCAGAGCTGCTGGCAGAGTAGGTTCTTAGTCAAGGTCCCTGGGGATTTAGCATCTCCTCTTTGAACCCAATACCAAGGCATCGGCAGCTCTCTGGGCAGCTCCAGATTGCCAGAGAGGTTCCAAGCAGTGATCACACACTGAGATTTTCCCACTGGCCCGGTCTGGGAATGCCTGGTTTTTCCGTGTGCCAGAGCTCCAGGCTAGCACCTGTGAGCACCTCTCCCAGGGGAGTGTGTGGGACGGGCACCTTTCAGGAACGCCATCTGGCAGGGCTCCCAGCCCCTCATGGGAGCTGGTCCCCATGCTTTCTCAGGTGTGCTGGTGGCTCAGGCATGCTGGCAGCTCAGGGACTAAAACCTGGTTTCTCCACTGCATTCTCTATGGCTCAGCGCCAGGGGAGGCTGTCGTGGGTCCAGGGTCTTAAGCCCCATCCCTAACCATCCCGATTCCCACAATTTGCCCCCACAATCCTTTGCTCTTTTTTTTTTTTTTTTTGAGAAAATTCAACCAGACTCCAAGCTAATGCTGGTCCCCACACGCAGGGCACTCTCTTATGGGGTATTACTTTCCAATCAGTCGCCTCTGTTGGCTCCCTCTCTCTTTTGTTTATCTTCTGATATCAGTCTGACGTTCCCACTCCACTTTACCTTCCCACTGGCATCTTCTGCTCCTGTATAGATCCAGACGTGTATAATTCTGATCTCAGGCTGATTTCATGGGTTATCGGAGTTCTTTGGTAGGTAATCAGCTCACTTTAGGGTACAGGTTGAATTGGTGCCTCCTCCCACATCCCCGCCATCTTGACTCCTCCCTAAATTTTTAAGGATAATATATTTTTGTGACTTTATTAAGATACACATGTTTTATTTTCCTGTGTAAGTTTAGTTATTATCAACATCAGGCTTTATACTTGTTAAGTATGCATTATAATGCAGTGTAAATGCATAAAATATAGACCCATACTTGAGTATATTTTATTACACTTTGGCAGTGATTTTTGTTTTCATTTGTAATTAAGCCCTAGGATTTCTGAAACTATAGTAGTCCTATCAGGTCATGCTATAGATATATATCCTTTTGGTTTGATCACTTCGTTGTTTTGATGCCAAGACTTAGTATCTGCTTCTTTTACCCGAGAAATCTACCATGAAGTGTTATTGACAACTATAAATTATAGGAAGAAGATTTTGTCCTCATCACTCAATAAAATGCTTTAAAGAAATTACTTTCCTGACAATTTTCTCTAGCATTTTATTGTAGTTCCTTGACTCTGCTTACACTCTCTGAAAGCATCTGTATTATTCTTATGCTCCTCAATAATTATATAACATTATGCATTGCTTTATGGCACCTTTCCTTTTTCTGCTTGACCTCTTGCTTTTGTGTACTGGAAACTTTTTCCATTTTATGAAACGTGTGAGTTTAGCTCCTATATGTATCACCCTCTGTCATAAAGTTCAACTCACATAATAATAAAGCAGTAAATCTGCATAAGTTAAAACAGAGAGGGAAACAGAATAGAGGGTGATAAGAAAAGAATTGGAGATAAGAACATTTGGTGTGAAGGCATTTTAAGGAACAGACACTTAAAAGGTGTAGGAGAAATGGTATTTTGAGAATACTCTAAGTAGGAAGGAGTAGAGGGAATCTTCTCCAGAAGGAATACCATCTGGGAGGAAAGACCAAAAAAGGACTCTATGCTTCAGTTTCATACTTTTCTAGGAACAAAGCCATCAGAATATTGAGGAATTCATTATATGAAAGACACACACACACACACACACACACACACACATGTACACTGAATTAAAAATGACTTACATAAATGCCTGGCTGTGGGTATTAAGGCGGGTATGTATTGCATGGTGTACTCGGTGTGGTTCATAAACATTGAATCTTGGAACACTGAAAAGATAAAATTAAATGTTAAAAAAGGATAAATGCAAGAAACTTTTACAAAAAAAATCTGATGTCTTCAGGGGAATGTGAGAATTTGTTAAATCCACAGTAAAAATGCCATGTATTTTATAAAATAAAGTGCCCAATAACAATAAAAGCCTTTTTAAAATAAATGAAAATAATTAAAATAATACATTTAATAAAAGTGTCAAAAGATAAATCGATGAGAATCAACCAGAAAGCAACAGCGAAACACAAAATATGACACTTAGGACAGTTAAGAGAATGAGAAGAAAAATATAAGATGACCCAACATATACTTATGGGCATTTCTGTAAATGCCTATGACATCAATTTGTTTTTGTCAAAACACTTATTTACACTTAAGTTAATATTATAAGAAGAACTTTTCTCTAAACCAATATGTGAACTACACTGGTGAAAGTTGAGGTAAAGAGCACAGAAAAATAACATAATTGATGTATTAAATGGTATCTTCTTCAAAATTCTAAATATTATCTTGAAAACAATTTCTTGATAATCCTCGGAATGAGGTAGACTGATATCCTAAATTCTCCTTGAGAGAAATTATGGTAATATGAGATGAAATCTATGTAGTCATGCTTATAAAATAACAATTTTATTCACAATACTGTTGTATATTTTCTATGTTAACAATACATTCCAGGAGATGAAGCAAAGCTCTTGATGCATATCCTCAGACATAATGTGGTGTGTGGCTATGTTGATAGATTGGGGAGGGAAGGGGAAAACTTTGATGTTGTAGGAAGGGGCTGGCTCTTCATCCACAGTGGCCTGAGTTACAAATCATAGTCTGGTATTTTGGATTTAGGAACCAAGCATTAGAGATGAGCATATTGTTTAAAATATTGATGAAGTACTAGGAAAAATTGTAAACGAATTTGAAGAATTTGCCTTGGTGTCAAGAGGCATAAGTTATGAAACTGTCATTATATCCTGTGGTTTGTTGATGCCATATCCATCCATTCTTGGAGCAATATACTAAAGTGTTTTTAAAAAGTTATTTCAGTTAGTAATTTACATGTACTCAAATTATTGCAGATGTGCATCTCCTAATTTTCTGCAAAATACCCACATCAGGGTGCTGGGTCTATAGGAAGCAACTGCTTTTCAATAATTGGGTGGTCACTGTCAATTTCCAGAGGAAAAGCTGGGAAGGCGGTTGGGTTTATAAGGTAAAGACGCATTGCATCTGACACGGAAGCCACTTGAGATATTGAATATCTGGTTACAAACTCTAATGTGAAGAATTATATTTTCATGTAAAATAATTAGATTATTTCCCCCTTATTTTCATTTTACCCAATGACATAATGAAAATTAGCCTATTTAATTTGCAAAAGATTTGTGCCTGCTTCAGTCTTTTAACCTTCGCTAGAACATTTGGGTCTGGCATCAGCATTACTGACAATATGCAGTGGAGAAAAAGGGAAAGAGTTGGTTTCTTAGTGAATAGGAGAACTAAGGCTTGAACCTGAACAAGGTCCACACATGGCAGAGAAGATAGAACTCTACACTTCATTGACCATTTCCACAGGGTGGAACCTACCACATGTCAAGATTTATGCCAGGAATTAATTTTATTTAATCCTGACCAAAGTCTCTTGAGGTTGATACAACCACCAATACGACTACAGATAGCTGATGATAAATCATGTTCAGAAAATTAAGGGAGGGGTGCCTGGGTGGTTCAGTGGGTTAAAGCGTCTGCCTTGGAATCAGGTCATGATCCCAGGGTCCTGGAATCAAGCCCCATATTGGGCTCTCTGCTCAGCAGAAGCCTGCTTCCTCCTCTCACTCTGCCTGCCTCTCTGCCTACTTGTGATCTCTGTCTCTTAGATAAATAAATAAAATTTAAAAAAAAGAAAATTAAGGGAATTCTTTGGATATCCTGTCTTATCATAGTTGGTAAGTAGATGCATATATTTATATACATTAAACTTGTATTGAAAAAGAATTATATCTTAACACAAAATATTTTAGGCAGCAATTATGAAGTAAAAAATAGTTAACTGTTCAGAACTAAATAGAGATTAAAATAAAGATATAAAAGCTTTAATTAAAATCTACTATAGATGAAACAGAGTCAAGAATGCATAAAAGCTATTTATTTATAAATAAATTGTTTTAGTGCTTCTGTATCAAAAGTTCAAGATATTTCTTGTTTGGGGGCACCTGGGTGGCTCAGTGGGTTAAAGCCTCTGCTTTCGGCTCAGGTCAAGATCTCAATGTCCTGGGATCAAGCCCCGCATCAGGCTCCCTGCTCTGATTCCCCCTCTCTCTGCCTGCCTCTCTGCCTACTTGTGATCTCTCTCTCTCTCTGTCAAATAAATAAATACAATCTTTAAAAAAAGATAGTTCTTGTTTGCTCTCATCTGCAGTCTTAACCATAGTTTCTCTTGTTCCCTGCAAAAATACAACTTTAATCAGGAGTGTAGAGAATACAGACATCACTTCCAGATTCTCTCAGTGAATTCTAATCCATGTCCTGTCCTATACAAAAGTTGCCCTAGGTGATTTTCTTCACAAAGAATTATTCTCCTCTTTTAATATCTCCTCTGTAAATTGCTTTGTAAATGTATAGATTCAGTTTATTCCTACATCATAATGAAGAAGTTCCTCTAAATGACATTATTTAATAATGCCATTTATAAATAATTTGCATATTGCCAGTTTTAATTTACTTTAATAACATTTAACAAGGATTATCAGTATTACAGATATTCTTTTTCCTATGTTTCTCATGTTCCTATTCAATTGGAAGTAAAACTTGAAAAACATCACCCTTTATTGATTCACAAAGGTATGGAATAAAGAGATTTTTCAAATATAGGATCATTATTATAAAGATTCAATGTGGATTCCATGTGATGAGAAGTAATTTATATAAAACTATGTAGTGATCCAGTGGCAAATCTAGAAATGTGTCCTCTAGATACCAGACAATGGAGAGTTTTCTCCTGAAGCAAATGAATGTCAAAAATATATCATTCAGATCACTAAATATGTCCGGTCACAATCAGTTTTGTCTGATTATTGCATAGCTCCAATAAGAATGTGCACTGAACTAAGAATTTTCTATCACTTTGCCTAAAATTTTATAAGAATCTCAGACTAAAAAAATAGCACCAGTTTTCATATAAATTTGGGTTGCCTTCTCTTTTCAAGAACTCTGTCATACTTTTGTATGTACTTTAGCAAAATAAGCTTCTTTACTCACCTATAGGGGAAGAGTTCCCTAAAGGACCTATCAGAACTTTTCCCCCAGGACTACCTTGAACCTACTTGGCTACACAGAGTCTACCTTGGTTCATTGAAAAATGTGTTCACACTTTATCAGTAATGTCTGTAGATAATAATTATTTTGAATTGCTTTCACTTATATAAGTTTTAAAATATTGTGAAATGACTTTCCTAGAATGAATCAGATTACAGAAAGGAGAATCCTCTGAAGTCTTGCCAAAGACAGTGCCCTACAATATTTCCACAATGAGTCATACATGGAATTTTTCATGCCTTCTAATGTTTCCATAGCAGTTTCTATTAAAAAAGACATACAGTACAGAGTTCAGAATGCTTTAGTGACTTAGGAATTAATTCTCTTTTTAAATATTTACACAATGTGTATTCTTATTTGTTTAGATGGTTATAGAGCTTGTGCCCCTAAGAATTTTATAATACACAGAGATCTAAAATTCACAGTATTAATATGCGTATGTTACTGTTGCTTCTAGGTATACCTTCAGGAAATATCACAATTGTGAATTAGAACTGATAAATACATAAGTCGGTAGACAGATATATGGAGAGATATCTGATTTATCAGTATATACTTTGAGTTTGGGTTCAGATTGAAGTTAGGTTTATTTTGCTTTATTGCAAATCATGCTGCAGATTTTTGGAGCCAATGCTAGATCTAATGCTAGCAGTCTCTTACTATAAATGTGAACTTGGATTAGTGAATTCACTCTCTGAGCCCCTACCTCACAAGTAGAGCAGATCAAAATCATGAGATAAGATCCCATACTTCTTAGAATGGATATTACCCAAATTGAAAAAAAAATAATGAGAGTTGGAGAGAATGTGGAGAAAACACATCACTTGAGCACTATTGATTGGACTGAAAATTAGTACAGCCATTATGGAAAATAGTATAGGAGTTCTTCAAAATTTAAAAGTAAAATTTTCCTATGTTCCAACAATCCCACTTCTGGCTATATATGCAAAGGAAATAAAATGATATGAAATCAAATTTGAAGCTATTCTTTACTCTTGTAATCATTATTGCAGTGTGACCCACAATAGATAAAATATGGAAATTAATTTTACATATACATTGACAAATGAGTGGGAAAATGAAATAACAAAACATGGAAGAACCCAGAGGACATTGAGAGAAGTGAAATGAGCCAAACACAGAAAGACAAACATGTTGGTTCAACATTCGCAAATCAATCAGTGTGATAGAACACATCAATAAGAGAAGAGAGAAGAACCACATTCGCAAATCAATCAGTGTGATAGAACACATCAATAAGAGAAGAGAGAAGAACCACATGGTCCTCTCAATTGATGCAGAAAAAGCATTTGACAAAATCCAGCATCCGTTCCTGATGAAAACGCTTCAAAGTAGGGATAGAGGGAACATTCCTGAACTTCATAAAATCTATCTATGAAAGACCCACAGCAAATATCATCCTCAATAGGAAAAAGCTTGCAGCCTTCCCGTTGAGATCAGGAACACGACAAGGATGCCCACTCTCACCACTCTTGTTCAACATAGTATTAGAAGTTCTAGCAACGGCAATCAGACAACAAAGAGAAATAAAAGGTATCCAAATTGGCAAGGAAGAAGTCAAACTCTCTCTCTTCGCAGATGACATGATTCTTTATATGGAAAACCCCAAAGACTCCACCCCCAAACTACTAGAACTCATACAGCAATTCAGTAATGTGGCAGGATACAAAGTCAATGTACAGAAATCAGTGGCTTTCTTATACACTAACAATGAAAATACAGAAAGGGAAATTAGAGAATCGATTCCATTTACTATAGCACCAAGAACCATAAGATACCTGGGGATAAACCTAACCAAAGAAGTAAAGGACCTGTACTCGAGGAACTACAGAACACTCATGAAAGAAACTGAAGAAGACACAAAAAGATGGAAGACCGTTCCATGCTCTTGGATTGGAAGAATAAACATGGTTAAAATGTCTATACTGCCTAGAGCAATCTATACTTTTAATGCCATTCCGATCAAAATTCCACCGATATTTTTCAAAGAGCTGGAGCAAATAATCCTAAAATTTGTATGGAGCCAGAAGAGACCCCGAATTGCTAAGGAAATGTTGAAAAACAAAAACAAAACTGGCGGCATCACGTTACCCGATTTCAAGCTTTACTACAAAGCTGTGATCACCAAGACAGCGTGGTACTGGCATAAAAACAGACACATAGACCAGTGGAACAGAGTAGAGAGCCCAGATATGGACCCTCAACTCTATGGTCAAATAATCTTCGACAAAACAGGAAAAAATATTCAATGGAAAAAAGACAGTCTCTTCAATAAATGGTGCTGAGAAAACTGGACAGCGATATGTAGAAGAATGAAACTCGACCATTCTCTTACACCATTCACAAAGATAAACTCGAAATGGATAAAAGACCTCAACGTGAGACAGGAATCTATCAGAATCCTAGAGGAGAACATAGGCAGTAACCTCTTCGATATCAGCCACAGCAACTTCTTTCAAGATATGTCTCCAAAGGCGAAGGAAACAAAAGCAAAAATGAACTTTTGGGACTTCATCAAGATCAAAAGCTTCTGCACAGCAAAGGAAACAGTCAATAAAACAAAGAGGCAACCCACGGAATGGGAGAAGATATTTGTAAATGACAGTACAGACAAAAGGTTGATATCCAGGATCTACAAAGAACTTCTCAAACCCAACACACACAAAACAGATAATCATATCAAAAAATGGGCAGAAGATATGAACAGACACTTCAACAAAGACATACAAATGGCTATCAGACACATGAAAAAATGTTCATCATCACTAGCCATCAGGGAGATTCAAATTAAAACCACATTGAGATACCACCTAACACCAGTTAGAATGGCCAAAATTAGCAAGACAGGAAACAACGTGTGCTGGAGAGGATGTGGAGAAAGGGGAACCCTCTTACACTGTTGGTGGGAATGCAAGTTAGTGCAGCCACTTTGGAGAACAGTGTGGAGATTCCTGAAGAAATTAAAAATAGAGCTTCCCTATGACCCTGCAATTGCACTGCTCAGTATTTACCCCAAAGATATAGATGTAGTGAAAAGAAGGGCCATTTGTACCCCAATGTTTATTGCAGCAATGGCTACGGTCGCCAAACTGTAGAAAGAACCAAGATGCCCTTCAACGGATGAATGGATAAAGAAGATGTGGTCCATATACACAATGGAGTATTATGCCTCCATCAGAAAGGACGAATACCCAACTTTTGTAGCAACATGGACAGGACTGGAAGAAATTATGCTGAGCGAAATAAGTCAAGCAGAGAGAGTCAAGTATCATATGGTCTCACTTATTTGTGGAGCATAACAAATAACATGGAGGACATGGGGAGATGGAGAGGAGAGGGAGTTGAGGGAAACTGGAAGGGGAGATGAACCATAAGAGACTATGGACTCTGAAAAACAACCAGAGGGTTATGAAGGGGCGGCAGGAGGAAGGGGGGGTGGGAGGTTGAGGAACCAAGTGGTGGGTAATAGGGAGGGCATGTACTGCATGGAGCACAGGGTGTGATGCCAAAACAATGAACACTGTTATGCTGTAAATAAGCAAATAAAAATAAATTAATTAATTAAAAAAAATAAAAAAATAAAAAATAAAAAATATGTAAAGAAAAAAGAAGCCATTAAAAAACCTGAAGAAAATGTAAAAAAAAAGTTATAATTATAACTGTATATGAAATCTAATAGTCAATCTTTAGAAGTAAAGAGTAGAATGACAATTGTCAGTGACTACAGGCAGTGAGAAATGGAATGTGAGTCAAATGCTAAGTTTCCAGGATATATGTTGAAAAGATATATTTATAGCAATTTATATATAGTTAACAACATTGTATATTTGAAATTTTCTATTACTGCAGACCTCACCAGTTGGTAATGTTCCTACACACTCACACACACACACACACACACAAGCTAATTGAATTGGTGGGTATGCACTTTGATTGTAGTGACTATTGTAAAGTGTAAGTATCTTAAATGAAGCTGTGCACCTTAAATATATAAAATTTTTGTCACTTATACCTAAATAAATCTGAAGAACAAACAAAAAGTATAAAAAGACTGAATGGCATAATTTGTACTGGATATGTAAAATCCAAGTGGCATGAGTGACCCATGCACAGTAGCTGTGATATTTTTTACCATCTTCACCACTGTCACTAAAATCAGTGTACTTACTATCACATATTTTTATCCATACACATGTCATCCTTGGATTTCTCAGGGACATTCTTCCTAAAAAGTTGAAAAAAAATTCAGTGATTTTCGCAAAGCATCTTACTTTGCTCTCACAGATGTAACTATTATTGCACTGGAAAGTTAGTGAGAGGCAAGGAAAATTTTATGTATTTATTTTTATGTATTTTTAAGTTAACTTCTTTTAAATGATTGTATTTATTTATTTAACAGAAAACACAAGTAAAGGGAGCAGGAGAGAGATAAGCAGGCACCCCACCCATCAGGGAGCCAGATGTAGGGCTCACTATCAGGACTCTGGGAATATGACCTGAGCTTAAGGTAGAAGTTTAACTGACTTAGCCACCCACGTGCCCCAAAGTCATTTTTTAATGCCATAGTTAAACACAGAAAGCAGTACAGCTGGGCAAAATTTGTGTTAAAAAATAATCCTATTCTTTTGGACCCAACTATCTCCTTCATATATGGACATGTCCATAGATTGACAAAGGAAGATTACATTTTTGAGTAAAGATGCAAAGTAGGCAAAAAAACATTCATACTGATGCAAAAAATTTTAAAAAAATAGAAGAAAAACAGGACCAAGGCAGAGGATGTTGTTTAAGCTCTCCTCGACCTGCGGGAATGGTGGCAACAGAATGGTTTGAGACTAATCTATGGGGAAAGAGGGGGAACCAGATTTGCTGCTTGAAAAAAAGGTAAAATAATAAAAAAAACATGTTTATAATCAATCCCTTGTTGTAGACAAGTTCTCCAAAACAATTACCTGGCACCGCTCCACCAAACAAACGGGGAAAAAAGTTCTTGGATTATCTCATCAGGCTCTTTTCCTCCATGGCCTCCACTGGGGGGAGAGTTTCTGGACAGCACTCAGCTGGGCCTCCTGTGCGGGGGCTGTGCAGGCTGATCGGGCTGAAAAGTCCCCCTCTTCCATGGCCACCACTCCCTCCTGCCACCAGATACAAGAAAGAACTAGGAAATGCTTATTTTCTACCATCACTGTTGAAGATTTCATTCTCCCAAGCTTTATTCCCTGAGTTTCATGTGAGCCCATGGAAATGCTACCCAATATGACTCAACACTGTACTTATAAAGGCCCTCATCCATTTCCCTTCCAGAGAGCACATTTATGAACTAGCCCCTAAACCATTTTCTAAAGTAAACAGTGTAACACTGTGCAATCAGACTCCAGTTAAAATATTCTGTTTCCAAAGTGGACCAACTCTTCCATAGATGACATCACTCATTTCCTAAACTGACAACCTGAAAATGGGAATGATTTCCATCCAGTCAATAATCCACAATGCCTGGGCACCTGGGTGACTCAGTTGGTTCAGCGACTGCCTTCACCTCAGGTTATGATCCTGGAGTCCCAGGATCAAGTCATGCATCAGGCTCCCACCCTCAAAAGGGAATCTGCTTCTCCCTCTGAACTTCTCCCTTCTCATGCTCTCTCTCTCACTCTCAAATAAATAAAATCTTTTAAAAAGTCCACAATACCAAAGAATTCACCCTACAAGATCAACAGCTCTGTGACCACATCCTACACGTGCATAAAATCAGCTGTACTTCTCTAAAACAAAATTTAGGCTACCTAGGCCATACTAAAACATTCTTTTTTTTTAAGATTTTATTTATTTATTTGACACATAGGGAGATCACAAGTAGGAAGAGCAGCAAACAGAGAGAGAGAGGGGAAGCAGGCTCCCCGCTGAGCAGAGACCCTGATGCAATGTGGGGCTTCATGCCAGGACCCTGAGACCATGACCTGAGCTAAAGGCAAAGGCTTAACCCTCTGAGCCACCCAGGTGCCCCTAAAGCATTCTTTATTTAGTTGCAATCTCCCGCTCTTCAGAGGGTCAATGACAGGCTCTGGACTCAAAATACTTTGTTCCTTCCTCAGTGCATAATATGTCTGTTTCAAATTCAATAATTGTTTTAAAAATCCCTCGTGTTCAAATTCTCACATTTGCATGTCCATTTGCATTCATATATTTACTATATATTTTGTCAGAGAGAACTTTTTATATTAAACTGATCATATTTACATGGATATATTACCATTTAGTGTAGATCTTACTTTAATTTACCATAAACTGAGAAAAGTACATTGATGCTTGTAGATATCAGCCATTGATTCAAATATCAATTCCACCATATTTATTACCATTTCACAACCAGCAGCAATGGTTTCAATATTTCCATAATATTTTCTTGGGGTTTAAAGAGAGCTTCATTTTTTTTAAAGCAAACGAGTATGTACTCAATTTATTTACTTTTTAAGTTTTAATTGGATATCTAAATGAAAATATGAGATATATAAGATATATAAAAATGCATATCTTTTTTTTAAGATTTTATTTATTTATTTATTTGACAGAGATCACAAGTAGGCAGAGAAGCAGGCAGAGAGAGAGGAGGAAGCAGGCTCCCTGCTGAGCAGAGAGACCAATGTAGGGCTCCACCCCAGAACCCTGGGATGATGACCTGAGCCGAAGGCAGAGGCTTTAACCCACTGAGCCACCCAGGCACCCTAAAAATGCATATCTTTTAAATCGACTTTAGTCAACTAAATTTTCCCTTTCACTTTCTATAGTTAATGATATGCTTGAATGTATTAGTTATCAATTATAATATTTTAAGATAGTTCTTTATTAATTCTAATCATAATTATCTTAAACATTTAAAGAAGTATCTCAACCTTAAATGATAAATAAAAATAAAAATACCAGAAGGCATGTACCTTTTATCAGCTTGCATAGTTACAAACTTACTGGTTTGAAGAGCTGACATTGGTCCTCCCATCTTCAATGGAATGGAGTCATTTTTCTGAGTCAACTTTGAATATTTTTCTTTTTTTCAATTTTTTAATTTATTTTTTTAACTTTGAATATTTTTCAAAGCAGTCTGTATACTTTTTTTCTCATCCCTACCCTTGACATTTGAGATAACTCCATAAAGACTAAACAGGGATCATGACTTCAGGGTATCTTTGGAGATTAACTATAACACGTGGTGTTTTGTGTGTGTATTCACTTGACTATGTCCACTGAGACATGAATAAGGTGAAAATACTAATTGCTTAGCATGTCCCTAGAACAAAGTTTAGAAATGAGTTCTGATACTTTGTGTAGCTGTTTTTTTTTTTTTTTAATTTTTTCTAAAGAGTTTATTTACTCATTTGGCAGAGAGGGACACAGCGTGAGAGGGAACACAAGCAGGGTAAGCGGAAGGAGAAACAGACTTCCAGCGGAGCAGGGGGTGCCATGCAGAGCTTGATCCCAGGACTCTGGGATCATAACCTGAGGTGAAGGCAGATGCCTAATGACTGAGCCACCCAGGCTCCCCATGTGTAGCTGTTTTAATAGGTGAGTTCAAGGTCAATCCAGAGGGTAAAAAAATATACTTATTCAGACTTTTTGAATGTTATATCTTCATGTATAAATTCTTTCTATATTTTGGATATTAAGCCCTTATTGGATATATTATTTGCAAATATTTTCTCCCAAACAGAAAATTCCTTTTTATATTGTTGATGGTTTCTTTCACTGTGCATTAAAAAAAAAAAGAAAAAAGAAACAGAAAAGCAAAACAACCCCTCTGTAGTCCCAAGGGTTTAATGTGGTTTTCTGTTTCTCTTGCCAGAGAAGTCTTATCTAGAAATCTTTTTCTATGGCTGATATCATGTCAGTAATTTCCTTTCTGAGAAATTTTTTATAATATCCATTTTGAGTTTATATTTGTGTATGATGTAGTAAGTGGCACAGTTTAATTGTTTTCCATTAAGTTGTCCAGTTGTCACAGCACCAATACTGAAAAGACTGCCCTTTCTCTCATTGTACCTTCTTATCCACTTTTTTGTAGATTAACTGACTTTGTATCTGTGAGTTTTTTTCTGAGTTACTTTGTTGTATTGATCTATGTGTCAGTTTCTATGCCAGTTCCATACGGTTGAGGTATATTATTATTATTGTTATTATTATTATTATTATTATTATTATCAATTTAGCTTTGTAATAGCTTGAAACCTGGGCTTGTGATAATTCCAGTTTTGTTCTTTGTTCTCAAGATGGCCTTCTCTCTTGGGTTACCACACTGTTTGGATTACTATCACTTTATATTTAATTTTCAAAACAGGAACACTGAGTCATCCCATCTTATTCTTCCTCGAAGTTCTTTTAGTGCATGAAGGTTTCTCTTTTGTTAATATGTTGCATTATATATGTTTACTTTCATATGTTGAAGAATCTTGGCATTCCAGGATTAAATCCAACTAGGTCATAGTGTATAATACTCTTCATATACTGATGAATTCCGAGTGCCAATATTTTATTAAGAGCTTACATAAAGACTGATATCCCGACCAATATCATTTATGGCATTTGTATGAGGACAATGTTGGCCTTATGGAATGAGTTAGTATGTATTCTTTTCTCCTCTGGTTTTTGAAAGAGTTGGAAAAGTATTGGTGTGATTTGATTTTGTTACTTGATAAAATTAATCAGTGAAGTTTTTTGGCTCAAGGACTATCTTAGTTGAATGTATTTAATTATGTATTCAATCTCCTTACTACTTATAGATGAACTCAATTTTATATATCTTCATATATACTTCATATATACAGATATATAGTATACTAGTTCATGGTTATCGAACATGTTAATGTATTTATAATATTGGGTTCATAATTTTTTAAAATATTTTATTTATTTGACAGAGAGAAATCACAACTAGGCAGAGAAAGGAGAAGGAAGAAGGCTCCCTGCGGAGCAGAGTGCCCATTGCGGGGCTCGATCCCAGGACCCTGAGATCATGACCTGAGCTGAAGGCAGAGGCTTTAACCCACTGAGCCACCCAGGCACCTCTGGGTTCATAATTTTTATACATATAAAACTTACGATAGTGTACCCACTCTCACTGCGTATGTTAATATTTTGATGTTTATTTCTTTTATTTTTTATTGGTTAATATAGCAAAAGTTCTGTTAATTTTGAAAGAATCCTGCTTTAGTTTTGATGTATTTCTTTGATGCTTTTCCTGTACTACTATTATTTGTTATCTCTGCTTTAATCTTTATTACTGCTTCACCTTCATTAGCTTTAGATTTTTTTTCTTTTTCTATGTGATTAAGTTATAAGATATTCTTGTTGATTTCAGAAATTTCTTTTTTAATTTAAATTTTTACTGCCATTAATTCTTCTTTAGGACTTTTTATCTGAAATTCATATATTTCAGTATCTTTATTTCTACTTTCATATGCTTCAGGTTGTTTTTTTTTGTAATATCTATTGTAAATCCTTAAATCTCTTAGTTTTTTTTTTTTATTTATTTTTTCAGCATAACAGTATTCATTCTTTTTGCACAACACCCAGTGCTCCATGCAAAACGTGCCCTCCCAATCACCCACCACCTGTTCCCCCAACCTCCCACCCCTGACCCTTCAAAACCCTCAGGTTGTTTTTCAGAGTCCATAGTCTCTTATGGTTCACCTCCCCTCCCCAATGTCCATAGCCCGCTCCCCCTCTCCCAATCCCACCTCCCCCCAGCAACCCCCAGTTTGTTTTGTGAGATTAAGAGTCATTTATGGTTTGTCTCCCTCCCAATCCCATCTTGTTTCATTGATTCTTCTCCTATCCCCCTACCCCCCCATGTTGCTTCTCCATGTCCTCATATCAGGGAGATCATATGATAGTTGTCTTTCTCCGATTGACTTATTTCACTAAGCATGATACGCTCTAGTTCCATCCACGTCGTCGCAAATGGCATGATTTCATTTCTTTTGATGGCTGCATAGTATTCCATTGTGTATATATACCACATCTTCTTTATCCATTCATCTGTTGATGGACATCTAGGTTCTTTCCATAGTCTGGCTATTGTAGACATTGCTGCTATAAACATTCGGGTACACGTGCCCCTTCGGATCACTATGTTTGTATCTTTAGGGTAAATACCCAGTAGTGCAATTGCTGGGTCATAGGGTAGTTCTATTTTCAACATTTTGAGGAACCTCCATGCTGTTTTCCAGAGTGGTTGGACCAGCTTGCATTCCCACCAACAGTGGAGGAGGGTTCCCCTTTCTCCACATCCTCTCCAGCATCTGTCATTTCCTGACTTGTTAATTTTAGCCATTCTGACTGGTGTGAGGTGATATCTCATTGTGGTTTTGATTTGTATTTCCCTGATGCCGAGTGACGTGGAGCACTTTTTCATGTGTCTGTTGGCCATCTGGATGTGTTCTTTGCAGAAATGTCTGTTCATGTCCTCTGCCCATTTCTTGATTGGATTGTTTGTTCTTTGGGTGTTGAGTTTGCTAAGTTCCTTATAGATTTTGGATACTAGCCCTTTATCTGATATGTCGTTTGCAAATATCTTCTCCCATTCTGTCAGCTGTCTTTTGGTTTTGTTAACTGTTTCCTTTGCTGTGCAAAAGCTTTTGATCTTGATGAAATCCCAATAGTTCATTTTCGCCCTTGCTTCCCTTGCCTTTGCCGTTGTTCCTAGGAAGATGTTGCTGCGGCTGAGGTCGAAGAGGTTGCTGCCTGCGTTCTCCTCAAGGATTTTGATGGATTCCTTTCTCACATTGAGGTCCTTCATCCATTTGGAGTCTATTTTCGTGTGTGGTGTAAGGAAGTGGTCCAATTTCATTTTTCTGCATGTGGCTGTCCAATTTTCCCAGCACCATTTATTGAAGAGGCTGTCTTTTTTCCATTGGACATTCTTTCCCGCTTTGTCGAAGATTAGTTGACCATAGAGTTGAGGGTCGATTTCTGGGCTCTCTATTCTTTTCCACTGGTCTATGTGTCTGTTTTTGTGCCAGTACCATGCTGTCTTGATGATGACAGCTTTGTAATAGAGCTTGAAGTCCGGAATTGTGATGCCACCAACTTTGGCTTTGTTCTTCAATATTCCTTTGGCTATTCGAGGTTTTTTCTGGTTCCATATAAATTTTAGGATTATTTGTTCCATTTCTTTGAAAAAAATGGATGGTATTTTGATAGGGATTGCATTAAATGTGTAGATTGCTTTAGGTAGCATAGACATTTTCACAATATTTATTCTTCCAATCCAGGAGCATGGAACATTTTTCCATTTTTTTGTGTCTTCCTCAATTTCTTTCATGAGTACTTTATAATTTTCTGTGTATAGATTCTTAGTCTCTTTGGTTAGGTTTATTCCTAGGTATCTTATAGTTTTGGGTAAAATTGTGAATGGGATTGACTCCTTAATTTCTCTTTCTTCAGTCTTGTTGTTGGTGTACAGAAATGCAACTGATTTCTGTGCATTGATTTTATGTCCTGACACTTTACTGAATTCCTGTACAAGTTCTAGCAGTTTTGGAGTGGAATCTTTTGGGTTTTCCACATATAGTATCATATCATCTGCGAAGAGTGATAGTTTGACTTCTTCTTTACCAATTTGGATGCCTTTAATTTCTTTTTGTTGTCTGATTGCTGAGGCTAGGAGTTCTAATACTATGTTGAATAGCAGTGGTGATAATGGACATCCCTGCCGTGTTCCTGACCTTAATGGAAAAGCTTTCAGTTTTTCTCCATTGAGAATGATATTTGCGGTGGGTTTTTCATAGATGGCTTTCATAATATTGAGTTATGTGCCCTCTATCCCTACACTTTGAAGAGTTTTGATCAGGAAGGGATGCTGTACTTTGTCAAATGCTTTTTCAGCATCTATTGAGAGTATCATATGGTTCTTGTTCTTTCTTTTATTAATGTGTTCTATCACATTGATTGATTTGCGGATGTTGAACCAACCCTGCAGCCCTGGAATAAATCCCACTTGATCGTGGTGAATAATCCTTTTAATGTACTGTTGAATCCTCTTGGCTAGTATTTTGGCGAGAATTTTTGCGTCTGTGTTCATCAAGGATATTGGTCTGTAGTTCTCTTTTTTGGTGGGATCCTTGTCTGGTTTTGGGATCAAGGTGATGCTGGCCTCATAGAATGAGTTTGGAAGTTTTCCTTCCATTTCTATTTTTTGGAACAGTTTCAGGAGAATAGGAATGAGTTCTTCTTTAAATGTTTGGTAGAATTCCCCTGGGAAGCCGTCTGGCCCTGGGCTTTTGTTTGTTTGGAGATTTTTGATGACTGTTTCAATCTCCTTACTGGTTATGGGCCTGTTCAGGTTTTCTATTTCTTCCTGGTTCAGTTGTGGTAGTTTATATGTCTCTAGGAATGCATCCATTTCTTCCAGATTGGCCAATTTGTTGGCGTAGAGTTGCTCATAGTATGTTCTTATAATTGTCTGTATTTCTTTGGTGTTAGTTGTGATCTCTCCTCTTTCATTCATGATTTTATTGATTTGGGTCCTTTCTCTTTTCTTTTTGATGAGTCTGGCCAGGGGTTTATCAAACCTATTGATTCTTTCAAAGAACCAGCTCCTAGTTTCATTGATTTTTTCTATTGTTTTTTTTGGTTTCTATTTCATTGATTTCTGCTCTGATCTTTATGATTTCTCTTTTCCTGCTGGGTTTAGGGTTTCTTTCTTGTTCTTTCTCCAGCTCCTTTACGCGTAGGGTTAGGTTGTGTACTTGAGACCTTTCTTGTTTCTTGAGAAAAGCTTGTACCGCTATATATTTTCCTCTCAGGACTGCCTTTGCTGTGTCCCACAGATTTTGAACTGTTGTGTTTTCATTATCATTTGTTTCCATGATTTTTTTCAATTCGTCTTTAATTTCCTGGTTGACCCATTCATTCTTTAGAAGGATGCTGTTTAGTCTCCATGTATTTGGGTTCTTTCCAGCTTTCCTCTTGTGATTGAGTTCTAGCTTCAGAGCATTGTGGTCTGAAAATATGCAGGGAATAATCCTAATCTTTTGATACCGGTTGAGACCTGATTTGTGACCCAGGATGTGATCTATTCTGGAGAAGGTTCCATGTGCACTAGAGAAGAATGTGTATTCTGTTGCTTTGGGATGAAATGTTCTGAATATATCTGTGATGTCCATCTGGTCCAGTGTGTCATTTAAGGCCTTTATTTCCTTGCTGATCTTTTGCTTGGATGATCTGTCCATTTCAGTGAGGGGAGTGTTCAAGTCCCCTACTATTATTGTTTTATTATTGATGTGTTTCTTTGATTTTGTTATTAATTGGTTGATATAGTTGGCTGCTCCCACGTTAGGGGCATAGATATTAAAAATTGTTAGATCTTCTTGTTGGACAGACCCTTTGAGTAGGATATAGTGTCCTTCCTCATCTCTTATTATAGTCTTTGGCTTAAAATCTAATTGATCTGATATAAGGATTGCCACCCCAGCTTTCTTCTGATGCCCATTAGCATGGTAAATTGTTTTCCACCCCCTCACTTTAAATCTGGAGGTGTCTTCGCGTCTAAAATGAGTTTCTTGTAGGCAACATACTGATGGGTTTTGTTTTTTTATCCATTCTGATACCCTGTGTCTTTTGATTGGGGCATTTAGCCCATTAACATTCAGGGTAACTATTGAGAGATATGAATTTAGTGCCATTAGTAGCCTGTAAGGTGACTGTTACTGTATATTGTCTCTGTACCTTTCTGATCTACTACTTTTAGGCTCTCTCTTTGCTTAGAGGACCCCTTTCAATATTTCCTGGAGAGCTGGTTTGGTGTTTGCAAATTCTTTCAGTTTTTGTTTGTCCTGGAAGCTTTTTATCTCTCCTTCTATTTTCAATGATAGCCTAGCTGGATAGAGTATTCTTGGCTGCATGTTTTTCTCGTTGAGTGCTCTGAATATATCATGCCAGCTCTTTCTGGCCTGCCAGGTCTCTGTGGATAAGTCTGCCGCCAATCTAATATTTTTACCATTGCATGTTACTGATTTCTTTTCTCGGGCTGCTTTCAGGATTTTCTCTTTGTCACTAAGACTTGTAAATTTTACTATTAGGTGACGGGGTGTGGACCTATTCTTGTTGACTTTGAGGGGGGTTCTCTGCATCTCCTGGATTTTAATGCTTGTTCCCTTTGCCATTTTAGGGAAATTCTCTCCAATGATTCTCTCCAATAGACCTTCTGCTCCCCTCTCTGTTTCTTCTTCTTCTGGAATCCCAATTATTCTAATGTTGTTTCGTCTTATGGTGTCACTTATCTCTCGAATTCTCCCCTCATGGTCCAGTAGCTGTTTGTCCCTCTTTTGCTCGGCTTCCTTATTCTCTGTCATTTGGTCTTCTATATCACTAATTCTTTCTTCTGCCTCATTGATCCTAGCAGTGAGAGCCTCCATTTTTGATTGCACCTCATTAATAGCTTTTTTGATTTCAACTTGGTTAGACTTTAGTTCTTTAATTTCTCCAGAAAGGGCTTTAATATCTCCAGAGAGGGTTTCTCTAATATCTTCCATGCCTTTTTCGAGCCCGGCTAGAATGTTCAGAATCGTCATTCTGAACTCTTGATCTGACATAGTACCAATTTCTGTGTTGATTAGGTCCCTAGCCTTCGGTACTGTCTCTTGTTCTTTTGTTTGTGGTGATTTTTTCCGCCTTGTCATTTTGTCCAGATAAGAGGATATGAAGGAGCAAATAAACTACTAATAGGGTGGCAAAGACCCCGGAAAAATGCGCTGTAACCAAATCAGAAGAGACCCCAAATTGTGGGGGGGGGGAAGGGGATAAAAAACAGGTTCTGAAAAAAAAAAGAAAAAAAAAAAAGAAAAAAATTTAAAAAATAAAACAAATATAAAAAAGAAAGAAAAAATATATATATTTAGATGAACTAGTCAAAAAACGTTAAAAAAGAAAAGGGTAAAAGTTTTAAAAAATTTAGCAGAAGAAGAAAAAAGAAAAAAGAAAAAAAATTGAAAAAAGAAAAAAAAATAAAAAATTGAAAAAAGAAAAAAAAATTGAAGTAGCCGCAAGACTAAAGAATCATGGGGAGAAAGCCATGAGTTCTGTGCTTTGCTTTCTCCTCCTCTGGAATTGCTCTGCTGTCTTAGGAATTGAATCTGCTTTCTCCTTGATAGATGAACTTCGTCCTGGCTGGATATTTTGTTGATCTTCTCGGGGAGGGGCCTGTTGTAGTGACTCTCAAGTGTCTTTGCCCAAGGCGGGATTGCACCGCCCTTACCGGCGGCCGGACTAAGTAATCGGCTCGGGTTCGCTTTTGGGAGCTTCTGTTCCCTGAACACTTTCCGTAGAGTTCCGGAGGACGGGAATGAAAATGGCGGCCTCCCAGTCTCCGGCCCGGAGGAGCCGAGAGCCTGGGGCCCCACTCCTCAGTGCGCCCCCAGAGGACAGCACCCAATCACTCCCGTATCCCCAGCCTCTAGCCGCGCTCCGAGCTCACCCAGCCCGCGACCAGTTCAAGGTAACCCCGAGCTGAGAGTTCAGTCCTCGGCTCTGTCTTTGCAGCCGGTTTCTCCGTTCTAATACCTGCGAGCTCTCCGCTGACACCCCCGATCCTTCTGTGACCTTGCGGGGCCTGGGGCCACGCTGGCCCCGCGTGGGCTTCACCCCGGTTTAGCCCCTGGAGCAATGTCCCTCAGTGGAACAGACTTTTAAAAGTCCTGATTTTGTGCTCCGTTCCTCCGCCGCTTGCCGGGAGCCGGCCCCTCCCCCCGCGGTCTATCTTCCCGTCGTTTTAGATTCACTTCTCCGCCAGTCCTACCTTTCAGAAAGTGGTTGATTTTCTGTTTCTAGAGTTGCTGTTCTTCTTCTCTTTGCTCTCCCGTTGGATTTGTAGGTGTTTGCTATGTTTAGATAAGCTATCGAGCTGATCTCCTGTTACCTGATGTAGTCTCAGGCTGCTACTTCTCCGCCATCTTGACTCCTCCCTCCAAATCTCTTAGTTTTTAATAGTCTACTGTTTAATATCCATATAATTGAGTTCTAGTTTTTCTTCTGTTATTCATTGTTTATGAAAGCTTAATGTAAGCTTCATTACATTTTTTCCCATTTTTTAATTTCTTTTTTCATCTGTCTGATCGCCATTTGTATGTCTTCATGGGAAAAGTGTCTGTTCATATCTTCTGTCCTTTTTTTTTTTTGATATGATTATCTGTTTTGTGTGTGTTGAGTTTGAGGAGTTCTTTATAGATCCTGGATATCAACCTTTTGTCAGTACTGTCATTTGCAAATATCTTCTCCCATTCCGTGGGTTGCCTTTTTGTTTTGTTGACTGTTTCCTTTGCTGTCCAGAAGCTTTTGAACTTGATGAAGTCCCAAAAGTTCATTTTAAGTTTTGTTTCCTTCGCCTTTGGAGACATATCTTGAAAGAATTTGCTCTGGCTGATATCGAAGAAGTTAATGCCTATGTTCTTCTCTAGGATTCTGTTGGATTCCTGTCTCATATTGAGGTTTTATCCATTGTGAGTTTATCTTTGTGTACAGTGTAAGAGAATGGTCGAGTTTCATTCTTCTACTTATGGCTGTCCAGGTTTCCCAGCAACATTTATTGAAGAGACTGAACAGACACTTCTCCAATGAAGACATACAAATGGCTATCAGACACATGAAAAAAATGCTCATCATCACTAGCCATCAGGGAGATTCAAATTAAAACCACATTGAGATATCACCTTACACCAGTTAGAATGGCTAAAATTAGCAAGACAGGAAACAACGTGTGTTGGAGAAGATGTGGAGAAAGGGGAACCCTCTTCCACTGTTGGTGGGAATGCAAGTTGGTGCAGCCACTTTGGAGAACAGTGTGGATATTCCTCAAGAAATTAAGAATAGAGCTTCCCTATGACCCTGCAATTGTACTGCTTGGTATTTACCCCAATGATACAGATCTAGTGACAAGAAGAGCCATCTGTACCCTAATGTTTATAGCAGCAATGGCCACAGTCACCAAACTGTGGAAAGAACCAAGATGCCCTTCAACAGATGAATGGATAAGGATGATGTTGTCCATATACACAATCGAGTATTATGTCTCCATCAGAAAGGAAGAATACCCAACTTTTGTAGCAACATGGACGGGTCTGGAAGAGATTATGCTGAGTGAAATAAGCAGAGAGAGTCAAGTATCATATGGTTTCACTTCTTTGTGGAGTATAACAAATAACATGGAGGACATGGGGAGATGGATATGAGAAGGGAGCTGAGGGAAATTGAAAGGGGAGATGAAACGTGAGAGACTATGGACTCTGAAAAACAACCTGAGAGTTTTGAACGGGTGGGAGGTGGGAGGTTGGGGAACCAGGTGTTGGGTAATAGGGAGGGCACATATTGCATGGAGCACTGGGTGTGGTGCAAAAACAATGAATAGTGTTACGCAGAAAAGAAATTTTTAAAAAAGTGAAAAAAAAGAATGATATAGTGTCCTTTGTAGCTCTGACCATAGTCTTTATTTAAAATTTAATTTATCTGGTATGAGAATCACTACCCTGGCCTTCTTTTGAGGCCCATAGGCATGAAAGATGCTTCTCCATCCCTTCACTTTCAGTCTGGGTGTATCTTTAGGTTCAAAATCGGTCTCTTGTAGACAACATATGGATGGGTTCTGTCGTTTTATCCAATCTGCAACCCTGTGTCATTTATGGGCTCATTATGTCATTCACATTGAGAGGGATTATTGATAGATATGTTTTTGTTGACATTGTGTTACCGTTGAAGAATTTCTGTCTGTAGATTTTCTCTATATTTCTCTTCAATGATATTCTTAGGATTTTTTTTTCTTTTATAGAACCCCCCTTAATATTTCCTGCAGGTTCAGCTTCGTGGTTGCATAGTCTTTTTAGCCTTGCTGGTCTTGGAAACTTTTTATCTCTCCATCCACTTTAATGTCTGTCTTGCTGTATAAAGTATTCTTGGCTGCATGTTCTTCTCATTTAGTACCCTGAATATATTTTGCCAGCCCTTCCTGGCTTGCCAGGTCTCTGTGGTCAGGGCTGACGTTATTCTAATGGGCTTTCCTCTGTAGGGTAAGAGCCTCTTTGTCCAAGTGGCTTTCAAGAGATTGTATCTACATTTATGATTTTTCAATATTACTACCAGGTGCCTTGATTTTTTTTAAAGAATCTATAATCTTGGGGGGAGACTGTTCTGCCTCTAGCACATGAACTCTGGTTCCATTTGCATGATTGGGAAAATTTTCATAGACAACTTGTTCCACTATATCTTCTAGACTTCTATCTTTCTACTCCCCTTCAGGGATTCCAATAATTCTGACTTTGGAACGTTTCATGGCATCATATATTTCCCTGATTCTGTTTTCGTGTCTTCTAAGCTGTTTGTTCCAGGCTTCCTCCTGATCTTTTCTCTCTATTTGTCCTGAAGATCACTAATTCTATCTTCTGTCTCAGTTACCCTAGCTTTTAGAGAATTTAGATTAGATTGGAACTCATTGAGAGCATTTTGGACATCATCCCTGGTGGCTTTCATTTCTGCCCTAACATTGTGAACATCATCCCTGGTGGCTTTCCGTTCTGCCCTATCAATTCTGTTTGGTCATCTATGGCTTTCTCCAATCTAGCTATTGCCTGGATAATTGTTAGCCTGAATTCCTTTTCCAATATATTGTCTATGTTGATAGCCATTATCCCTGTTACAGAACCCCATCTTCTGTATTTTTCTTCTGTTGTGCATTCCTCCTCCTATTCATTTTGGTGAGAGATGACTGAACAGATATAGCTGGATGTATCAACTGTGGTTCAGTCAATGTGCACCCTGGAACACTTCTGAGTAATCAGGATTCCCCTCCTAAATGAGAGAAAAAAGAAAAGAAAAAGAGAGAGAGAGAGAGAGGAAAAAAGGGAAGATAAAAGAGAAGGCTCAGCCCAAAAGATTTATGAAGGTAAGATTTATGAAGGTAAGATTTATGAAGGTAAGATTTACCTTAAAGAAGGTAAGATTTATGAAGTATACAAACAAAAACAGACAAACAAAAGACTGATAAAAGTATATGACAAGAGAAAAAAAATATATATATATACATAAAAGCAAAAAAAGGAAGTACCTCGTCAAAAAGAACTCTAAATATAAGATTTATATACTATCAGGACAAACACAAATACACAGAAACACTGGAGGAAGGAAAAGATGGGAGAGTGGTTATAAATTCTCAGTGTGGGCAAGGAAGTTTATTTTGATTCTTCTTGGATGTATCTTGATGTTTTGTTAATGGACTCAACTTTCCTAATATAAAGGGCAATTAAAAATTGGTTTACCTGTAGGGGTAGCATTGATTGGGGAAAGGGGACTACCTTGAATTTAACTCTATATGTATATTAGAAAATAAAAATTTAAGTATAAACTAGACTAAACTAAAATTTAAAAAAATTTAAAAAAATAGAAAAGCAAAAGTAAAACATGGGTGTATGCATCAAAATGTTCAGGTTAGAACGTTATTAAGGGATTTGATATACTGGACATCTCACTGTGATAGTAAATAGGATAAAAAATTACCTATAGGTATAAAAAATATGAACCAGAATAGTTTTAAGGAGTTAAAAATAAAAGTTGTACTTATGAAGTAGCCGTGGTTGTTCTCTTGTCCTTTTTTTTTTTTTCCTTCCTTCCTGATAGGTTTTCTGGGGGAGGGGCCTGCTACGTGGGTTTTCAGTCAATTATGTTCCCTGACTTAAGTCTTCCAGCTCCCCTCAAGGGGGTGGGCTCTGAGGAAACTGTTTTTTTTTCAGGCTTTTGTTCTCTGGAGGTTTTTATGTTTGTTCATCTGTTTGCTCTCGCCTTGACAGCTTTTGAGGGTTTTTGGAATTTTGGAGGAGAGCAAACTACACCCAGACCTCCCTCTCAGAGAGAAGTTTCAGAATGCTCTGCAGAGCTGCTGGCAGAGTAGGTTCAGAATCCTGGTCCTGGGGATGCAGGATCTCCTCCTTGTACTCAAAACCACGGCAGTGGAGGCTGTCGGGCAGCTCCAGACCGCCAGAGAGGTTCCAAGCAGCTATTGCACACTGAGATTTTCCCGCTGGCCCAGGCTGGGAGTGCATGGTTTTTCAGGGTCTCAGAGCTCCTGGCTAGCACCTGTGAGCACCTCTCCCAGGGGAGGGTGAGGGGCAGGCATGTCTCAGGCTCTGATCGCTCAGCGGGGTTCTAAGAGCGCCAGGCTAATGCCTACCCACACCTCTCTCAAGGAGTGTGTGGTGCACACACATCTCAGGAACGCCATCTGGCGAAGCTCACAGCCCCTCAGGGGAGCCAGATCCCACTCATTCTCAGGTGCGCAGGAGGCCCAGGTGCACTGGCGACTCAGGGAACAAGACCTGGTTTGTCTCCTGCACTCTCTCTGGCTCAGCACCAGGGGAGACTCTGCTGGATCTGGGGACTTAAGCCCCTGTCCCTAACCGCCCTGATTCCCACAATTTCCTCCCATGATCCTTTGTTCTTTTTTTTGAGTTCTTTCAACCAGACTCCAAGTTAATGCTGGTCCCGAGATTCAGGGCAATCTCATGTTGGAGTATTATTTTCCAATTGGTCGCCTCTGGTGGCTCCCACCCCCTTTTGTTTATCTTCTGATTTCAGTCCGAAGTTCCCACTCCACTTTACCTCCCCACTGGTGTCTTGTGCCCCCGTAGAGATCCAGAGGTGTATAATTCTGATATAAGTCTGATTTCAGGGGCACCTGGGTGGCTCAGTGGGTTAAGCCTCTGCCTTCAGCTCAGGTCATGATCTCAGGGACCTGGGATCGAGCCCCGCATTGGGCTCTCTGCTCAGCAGGAAGCCTGCTTCCCCCTCTCTCTCTCTGCCTGCCTCTCTGCCTACTTGTGATCTCTGTCTGTCAAATGAATAAATAGAATCTTTATAAAAAAAAAAAAAGACTGATTTCATGGGCGCTCGGAGTTCTTTGGTAGGTAATCAGCTCACTTTAGGGTATGGGTTGAAACAGCGCCTCCTCCTACTTCCCCGCCATCTTGTCTCCCCACCTCTTATTTTTTAATGACTCCTTGAATTCTATTTATTTCTTTAGTCTATCCACTCTTCTGTGTTCTCCTACCTATGAACAGATCACTACACTTAGCCTTCTCTTTCTCTTTCACTCTTCCTTGTCCTCAATTCACCTATCCTATACCTGTTTTGTTTTTTTTCCCCTTATGGCTTGACTTAACCAATTTAAAGCCTCAGGCCATACTATCCATGTCCTATATTCTGGGATGCATGGACTCCTTCACAATACCACACACAATTCCCACCTATGCACCATATCTACACCACATTCGGATGTTTACATTCAAAGGCACATTCTTACAATGGTGCTTTTCCATTTCATTATCACCTCCCCCAAGGTGAAATGCCAGTAATTTACATGTTCTTATACACATTTTGAAAGTCATAACTCTCTGAACTTTTTTTTACAGATTTTATTTATTTATTTGATAGACAGAGCTCACAAGTAGGCAGAGAAGCACACAGAGAGAGGAAGGGAAGCAGGCTCCCTGCAGAGCAGAGAGCCCAATGTGTGGCTCAATCCCAGGACCCTGGGATGATGACCTGACCCGAAGGCAGAGGCTTTAACCCACTGAGCCACCCAGGTGCCCCAGCATTATCTGAATTTTTAAATCAATTTGGGAAAATATACTCAATATTCCCTGTGAGACATAGCATATTGATGACAAAATAACAATAGTTATTACTGATTAGTACCTTTCTATTGATGATAGCTGCTTTGGATTGAATCCTTGTTATGTGACACACACAGATTTATGCCATAGCTAGTACTCAGAGAAATCTGGGATGTCTTTGGTATCACTACAGATGAGGAAAACCAGAATCAGGCAAATGAAGCATCTGCAGGCCTGGGATTCCCACTCAGGAATGCCAAATGTTGACATGGGTGCTGTATTCATTATAGCACCAATCATGTAATCCTATTTGAAAAAGTCAACATACTAGCCATACTTGATTTTAACCTTTCACTTTGTTTGGGTGGCCATTATGTTTTATTATTGCTTATTTGTTTGCTGCTTGTCTTACACCAATAGCCACCATTAATATGATATCAAGCTATCATGGGCATATCATTAGTATAGAAGTTGTGTGGACTGTGCATGTACTGAGGAATGTAAGATGGGCACAAACCCTTTTACCCACCTCTAAGTAGTACAGTTTTCATATTGTGAATATATTTATCTCACTCTGATCAAAATAAGATTCAAAAAGGAAATGAATAGGAGATATTACTAAAAATGGCAACGTAAAAGCCTCCAAAACCTTCCATAAAAGACAGGAGAAAACTGTGTGTGCATGCATGAATATGTGTGTGTGTTTAATGGTCAGAATCAACATTTCAGAACTCTGGAATTAACTGATGGCTTGCAGGAATCTGGATAGTGTTTAATTTGAAAAAATGCTAAATATCAGGGCGCCTGGGTGGCTCAGTTGGTTAAGCAAGTGCCTTCAGCTCAGGTCATGACCCCGGAGTCCTGGGATCGAGTCCCACATCAGGCTCCCAGCTATTGGGAGTCTGCATCTCCCTCTGACCTCTCCTCTCATGCTCTCTCACTCTGTCTCTCTCTTGAATAAATAAATAATTTTTTTGAAAATGCTAAATATCAGAAGAAGAGTGAGTTTCATGGAATTTTTAACTTGCCCTATTCCTATTCACCCCATGCCAGCTCAGTGATAGCCTTGAAAACAACAGCTTCACAATCCCATGAAAATCCACAGGTTGGCAGGCACTGGATGAAGAAGAACAAGATTGGAGCCTTTCAAAGCCCATTCAAGGGAATGCAAGAGAATGTTCATTATTTAACCAGTTTGGTAGTTCCCTAGAATATTTCACTTCCAAAGCTGTCTTTATTTTAACGGTCTTAGCCCATATTCAGGCTTTTATAACAAATATGCCATAGACTGAATGGCTTAAACAACAAATAGTTATTTCAAAGAGTTCCGGAGGATGGGAAGTCCAAAATTGAGGCACCCATCTATTCAGTGCATGCTAAGAGGCTGACTGCTGATTAACAGATGGCACGCTTCTAACTATGTCTTTGCACAACAAAAGGAGAGAAGGAGCTCTCTGGAGTCTCTTTTATAAGGACACAATGCTACTCATGAGGGCTCCCATCTCATGGTCTAATCATCTCACAAAGGCTCCACCTCCAAATACCATCACATTGGGGATAAGATTTCAGCATAAGAACTGGAGTGGGGGGGCACTGGGGACACAGGCAATCAGTCCATAAGCACTGACTCAAAGTTCACTCAGTGTAAAAAGACTCAAGAGACTTGTTAAAAACAATTAGAGCCTGGGCACCTGTCATGATCTCAGGGTACTGGGATCAAACCCCGCATCAGGCTCTCTGCTCAGGGGGAGGCTGCTTCCCCCACTCTCTCTCTGCCTGCCTCTCTGCATACTTGTGATCACTGTCTGTTAAATGAATAAATAAATATAAAGAAAGCAATTAGAGGCAATTGCTTAATATCATGAATTCCTAAGGTAGTAGATAACAAGTTAGACAAACAATAGACTAATCATAAAGTTTAAAAGGAAAAAGTGAAGAAAGAGAAGTCCCTAGACAGGGTTGAAAAAACTGTAATGTATTCCTAGCAATCCTGAAGGCACATACATAGGGCTATGTGCATGTACAGGGCTGTGCACCTGCTTAGCAAAGATCTGAGAATATCCTAAGTATCTACTTCTGGTTAACCTGGAGCCTTTGTGCCAATAAGCAGCAAAAGCTAAGCAATGCTATAAAATAAAAGGCATTCCCAGGTAAACAAAACTGAGTTCATTGTTAACACATTAGTATTATAAGAAATATTAGAGGAGTTCTTCAAAGTGATATGAAAGGTCAGTAAATGTAACTCAAATCCATATGAAAAAATAAAAAGCAATTATAAATGTAATTATCAGTGATGCTTTAAATCTACCCTAAAGTCTTCATCACCTGCCCTTTTATACTTCAGAGTGTCAGAGAAAGACATTTACACTATTTTTCAAAGAAATTCAGATGAATACTAATTTTTTTAAGTTTTTTTTAAGGTTTTATTTTTTCATTTGACAGAGATCACAAGTAGGCAGAGAGGCAGTCAGAGAGAGAGAGAGAGAGAGAGAGGAAGCAGACTCCCTTCTGAACAGAGAGCCTGATGTGAGGCTCTATCCCAGGACCCTGGGATCATGACCTGAGCCGAAAGCAGAGGCTTAACCCACTGAGCCACCCAGGCACCTGGAATACTAATTTTTTAAAAGATTTTATTTATTTACTTGGCAGACAGAGATCCCAAGTAGTCAGAGAGGCAGGCAGAGAGAGAGAGTGAATCAGGCTCCCTGCTGAGCAGAGAGCCCAATGCAGGGCTCCATCCCAGCACTCTGGGATCATGACTGAAGCAAAAGGCAGAGGCTTCAACCCACTGAGGCACTTAGATGTCCCAGATGAATAGTATACTATCTTCATTTTTTTTTTATAAACACACCAGCATGTGCAACATTTAGCATTTATACTTATGGTACTTAAAAAATACTAAAAATGTGTTTACAAAAATATTATAATAATTTTTATAAAATACATTGCATGACTTTAGCAAAATCATACATATATACATAGGCATCTATATTTATATGGATGAGTGTGTGTGTGTGTCTGTGTGTGTATGTTTATGATTAAAAATATTAGGTAAAATAAATTGATGAGATGATTTTAAGTACTTGATTTTCTTTCTAATTTCCATCTGATGAAAATCAACGAATTTTCATTTTATAAAAATATACCCAAATTTTGAAACATCTGATACATTAGAATATTTCCCTAAGCAATAATATTCAGGGATATAGTCTGTGGAACTACTCCATTTGTCAATTTAAAGATATGTTGACTGGTGTTCTATATTATTTGGTGACAGAAGCTTTACATAATGTTATATTTTATTTATATCTTGTACTTCTTTTGGAAAACATGTATTTTTTCAAATTATTAGCTCTAAGATTAGGTTAAAGATATATCATAAGTTAAAATAAAATATATTCTCACATTCATGTCATGCTAATAGCAGATACTGAGAAACAACAAGTTATGAAGGGATATCAACAGTCAGGTAATAGAGAAATGGCTTCCATGATATTTCCATGACACAGTTCTTTGCCTTTAGAAAGAATAGAGATTATGAATTGACAGATATTGACATCTGTGGCCAGCAGTGTTGGACAACTTGGATGTAGGTTTAAACAAGATGGACAAAGAGATTGAAGCATGGTTGGGATTTTGCCAGGCAAACACTAGGAAAGGCCAATGGGATCAAAAATATGAACTCTGAAAAACAACCAGAGGGTTATGAAGGGGCGGCGGGAGGGGGTGGGGTGGGGTGGGAGGTTGAGGAACCAGGTGGTGGGTAATAGGGAGGGCACGTACTGCATGGAGCACTGGGTGTGATGCCAAAACAATGAACACTGTTATGCTGTAAATAAGCAAATAAAAATAAATTAATTAATTAAAAAAAATATGAACAGCATTTCTAAGAACAGAAGTTGAACTGAAGAACATGTTGGAGCCAGGTATGAAAGGAAGTGAAGCTCCAGGGGCCTGATAGAAATACCAAACTTTCCCATATATGCATAGTCACTCTGTGAACATTTATCTATTTTATCCATGAAGATAAGAAATGATCCATGCTTTGCATCCTAAATCCCAAATCAGTTCTTCAGGGTTTCCAGCTCTATCACTGTAGAGATGCATGCTCTTATCAAGTCATTAAATCAGGGCAATAATCCTCAGGATTATGTGTACATGAAAGCATTCTAGAAACTAACATTGCTGTTGCTTTGAAGGGAAAATGCAGAAATATATGACAATTTTATAAAGATACTAAACAACCTAATTCCCCTTTCTAGGGTAGGATCAAAATGAGACAAGGACAGCTTCAAGAGTTACAAACCTTTCCACAGAATTTAAGATCAAGCTATGCAGACTTTAGTGATGTAAAGTAGAGAATATGTCTATAAATATTATCACATACTCATTATAAATTGCTTTTTAGACCATCAAACATTTCACTTAGAATTTATTTTTCATTTAAACACCTGAAAATAAATGTATTGGTTTCTATCCTTTTCTTGCTTGATACATGATCTCTTAATAAATATCATTTTGTATCCTCTCTATCCTGCTACATTGTGAAAAGGAGCTTTGTGATACGTGTATCACCACAATTCAGATAATTTTATCTGCCGTAATTCAACGTTTAAGTTACAAATTCAAGGATTTCAACAGGAGGAAAAAAAATTGTCTCTCTGTAAGAATGTAAGAATAAATATGCGTAATACTGATAATAACAAAATTCAAACATAATTTAACTTAGAAAACTACAACAAATGAACTAAAATCATATACCCTATCACTCATATTACTGCAGCTATTTTAATTTCATGCTTTAAAGGAACAGAAAAACAAAAAACACAAAATAAGGTCCAGTGGACATTTGTCTTGCAGAACAGAAGTATTAAATTTATTAAATTTATTCAAATTCATGACCGTATTTCTCTGTTTTAAAGAACATGGGGTTTACCTTGAGTAGCAGAAACAATGAGTTATAACAGTCTTTTAGGGAACCTGGGTGGCTCAGTGGGTTAAGTCTTTGCCTTTGGCTCAGGTCATGATCCCAGTCAGCATCCTGGGATCAAGTTCTGCATTGAGCTCTCTGCTCAGCAGGGAGCCTGCTTCCCCCCATCTCTCTCTCTGCCTGCCTCTCTGCCTAATTGTGATCTCTCTCTCTTCCAAGTAAATAAATAAAATATTTTAAAAATAAAAATAAAAAATAAAAAGCAGCACTATTTGAAAGATGAAAGTAGTGTAACACAATGAGAGTACCTTAGTATTATAAAGAAAGGTGTCAGAACTAAATGAAGTACCAACTGAGATGGGGGTCGAGGGTTTGCTGAACAGTGCTTGAAACAAATATGCCCAGATTATTAAAATAATCAAAAAATCAGTTATCAATAAAATGTGGTCCTCAGAAAAAATACAGGTAATGTTCTCTTATAAATTGCTTATTTTTTTCAGTGTCTATGGTACTGTCAAATGTACTTTTCTAATACTTATCCATATTTATATTTTCATATTTCCATTTGCCTTTTCTAAAGGCACATATTTTGAGGTATATTTTTTCACAATGTACTTTTCTATTTCTTTTTTTTAATATTTTATTTATTTATGTGACAGACAGAGATCACAAGTAGGCAGAGAAGCAGGCAGAGAGAGAGAGAGAGGAGGAAGCAGGCTCCCTGCGGAGCAGAGAGCCCGATGCGGGGCTCGATCCCACGACCCTGGGATCATGACCTGAACCCGAAGGCAGAGGCTTTAACCCACTGAGCCACCCAGGCGCCCCCTTTTCTATTTCTTTAATTTTTTCTTTTATAACATTAAATGTCAGTAGCGTCATTCTTGTAGTATGTGGTTACCATGCTTTTTGTACTTTCTCAAGCTAAATAGTGTATAAGTATTATGAGACTTTCTTTAATAATAATAATAATAGTAATTTTCTCCAAATAAAATAATGGCTAATGTCACATAAGCCATAATGCGAGCTAATCTTCTGCTGTTTGTTTATCTAGATAATTTGTGATATTTTATATTTTTTCTTTAATTCAGGGTTTGTATTTTTAAATCCTAAGATTTTTATAGTAATTGTACTTTTGGTTTATCATTTTATTGGACATAATAAGGAATGTGACTTTGGGAAAAATCTCTGAATTTTTAGAATGTTACGGTCTAACCCATTTTTTTAAATATTTCATTCATTTATTTATTTGACAGAGATACAGTGAGAGAGGGAAAACAAACAGGGTGAGTGGGAGAGGGAGAAGCAGGCTGCCCACTGAGCAGGAAGCCCAATGTGGGGCTCAATCCCAGGACCCTGGGATCATGATCTGAGCAAAAGCAGACGGCTTAAAGACTGAGCCACCAAGACGCCCTGGTCTTACTCATTTTTTGATAATTGTACATGCCTGTGAGCCAAAAAATAATACTTGTTCTGTGCACATAACCTAGAATATTTCTTTAGTACATATTTCTTTGAGCTTTTAATTCCAAAAGTAAAATGCAAGGTGGTCTGGCTTTTTTATTGAATTGATCACTAAGATTTTTTTAACAGGTTATATTAAAATCTATGACCATAATTTTACTTGGTCCAAGTCATTCTTATTTCTTAGAGCTCTGTCCTAGGTTTGGCACATTTAACTAATACTGTCTTCATTATCACCAATAGTTATTCTCTCTTTTTTGTGTACTCTTGCATTTTAATCACCTATGGAGTCTCTGAATTGAGTCATGGAAATTGCCTGTATTTTTTTATATACTGTGATAATTGATAACATGGTTTTATTTTGATACTTTAATTTCATTTGATCTATTTATCATTGTTGTGTTAGTTCCCATTTTTACATTTTCTGGCATTTTTTTTCATATTATTCCCCACACATGTCACCCATATGCCTGGTTACTTTGGAAAGATAAACACACTTCATTGCTATTAATATTTATATATCCATTCTTTTTTTAAAGATTTTATTTGTTTACTTAAGAGAGAGCAAGAGAGAGAGCATGAAATCATAAACAGGGGGAGTGGGAGAGGGAGAAGTAGACTCCCCACTGATGCTTAGCTGACTGAGCCACTTTAGGTGTCCCATATATATAGTCATTCCTAATAGTTATCATGAAACGTACATTTTTCTACTGATGAATCCAGGTTAAGTTGTCATGTTACCAACCGAGATAGTTTATTTGCCCATTGCATTTCACTGGTACAAATGAAATGATAAGAATGCTTTCGCTCCAAGTCTGTCTCCACTTGGCCAAGCACCCACATCATATATTCATCTTATATTATCTTCACCCTTTTAGATGACTCAGCCCTTTTGTATTATACGTGATACTCTTACATATACTTGATACTCTTACACAGGATAGATGGATGATATACTAATTTCACCTTCTATCCCCCCCCAAAAAATATGAATGAGAGAAAGAAGGAAAGGGAAGAGAAAACTTTATCCTAAGAGAAGAATGTTCTCTTAGCTATATATGTGATCCTTAGAATTCTGACCCTAGTGTGTTTTTGTTGTTGTTGTTGTTTTGTTTTGATTTGCCCCACTTGATACTGCAGCCTTTAATTTCAATGCTATTTGGGATCCATGAAGCCTTTCTGTCATTCTTCTACCTCAGAAAAAGTTCTGTTATTTCTTTCATTACCACCTATCCTCTATTTATTCTTTTTCCTTCTCAGTCATCAGTTAACTATCTTGCACTTCTGATTTCCATTTCTTTATATTTGTCCATCTCTTAAGCTACATATACCACTTGGGTTTTCTGGGACAATAATTGGGTTCTTACTAGAAATCTATTTCTTTAGTTATTTACTGAATTGTGAAATCAGTTTCAGAAAGCAATTTTGTTGTTGCTCCCTCCATTTCATCCACTGGAAGGTTTGACTTATCTTTTTTCCTGGGCTATTATTCCATGCTATTTATCCATTGGTTTTCCCTCAAAATTAATTCCCTTTCTTAACTATTGCCTGTGTTCATCCTGAGTCATATTGGATTACTCATTTGCAACCCTGGCTCTACATCAGAAGCACATGAGAAGATCTTAAAATCTACTGGTACTTGAATCACAGATAGCCCCCACGATTCAACTTCATAGTCAGCACAGCATCCAGGCATAGCTATTTTTAGAAGTTCTAATATTTATCCAATGACTGAGATCCACGGTCTTTCAACAATGACAGTGACCCCCTCATGCTCATTACTGTAATTCCTACATTGTCTACATAGGCTACAAGGGTGTCCAGGACACTGGCAAATGAGTTCCAATGAACAACTGAAGAGCTCTTGCCAGAGTCAGAGAAGTAAGCTGCTGCCCTGTGGGGGATGACAGAAAGACTCCCTGCATCTTTAGGATATGTGGTCTCTCCAGACAAGGAGAGATGTTGTAATTCAGCCCTCTGGCCAGCTGCTCTCTATCAACTGCTCTCTAGATCTGTGCAGGTTTAAAACAATGAGAAAGCTCATCCAAGGACCAGAGGCCAGCAGGAGCAGACACTGGCAACACTTTTCTCAAATCTGCCCCATCTGCTACTAAAGGAGAGGCTTGTTCCACACTCCAGATAATTAAGTCCCCTGCACCTACCATCTTTCAGACTCACCTCAGGACATATCACCACCAGAAACACACCCTCCAAGGCCCACCTCTGATACTGGGTGGGTGGAAAAGGGAGCCAGGTCTGCACGTCCAGGCCATCATCTTTTAGGTCCCTCTCCTTGGGCATGACTGGAAACTCCACATACCATAGCACAGTGCCTTGCACAGATGTGTGGAATATATATTCACGAAATCTTTGATAGTAAATGAGGTCTGTGTCATCCCTGTCCTACAATCTGAATCTTGGGTAATCTTCCAGTTCCAATGTAATATAGTGACTGTTTTAAGAACGCCTACCTACAAATCAATTATGCTTAGAAATCAATGCTGATATGGGCACCTGGGTGGCTCAGTTGGTGAAGCGTCTGCCTTCAGCTCAAGTCATGATCTCAGGGTCCTGTGATCCAGGCCCACATTGGGCTCCCTGCTGGATGGGAAATCTCCTTCTCCTACTTGTTTATTCTTACTAACCATACTTATTACAAACTATATTTTTCCATTCATATATTTGTGATCCCCAGCGTTTGTGAGAGTCCAGATAGCAGAGAACATATTTAACCATTGTTGAATTCCCAGTGGTCTACATAATGACTGATATCTAGTACAAAGTATGTATTTATTGTTGAAAAACTACAGTATTTCCACTGAGAACCTCCTCAAAGGGGCACTGAAAGATTAAATCAGATAATATATGTAAAACGCTTAAAGTCGTTTCTTGCACAAATTAAATAATAATAAATAAAATATAATTCTTGTTTCCCTTGAATCAAATTCCTGCTACTTTCAAACAGACCAAAGCAGGTCATTCATTCTTCTCTTTCACTGATGATAAAAAGAGAGATTTACAACAAATATAAATTAATCATTTTACTTTTTAACATTATTGTCCTGTACTCTCTTCCCAGCCCCTTGTCCACGTATGTTGGATAGATGCAAAATTGTTATTTAAGAAGAGAAAAACACTTTGATTTTCCATGCCAATTATTTTTACAATGGTCCCTAAATTCCCCAGACATTCAGAAAGAGTGATTCTGTCAGATTAAACTATAGTGTACACATGCCACACATGCATTGTTCTATAGTGATTGTGCAGAATGTCAATAGCACCAAGGCTGAGTGCAATTAAGTAATTCACAAAGCCAACTCTGATTCCAACAGTTTCCCCCCACCTCCTGTCAGACATACTCCATCATTTAACTGGAATTCCAGTTAAATTAAATATGATTTTAGATGTAACTTGATTTTGTTTTACTACTTTGCTATTTGATGTCTCATTGTTTCATCTGTTTTTCTTTTCTCCATCCCTTATTTTCTGCCTCATTTTGAGTTAATGAAATATCTTTAGTATCCTCAGCATTTCAAAGTTTGTTTATTAGCTTTTTAGCTATATATCTCTGCATCTTTTTCATGTTAACTTAGAGGTTACACCATGAACAAGACAATTATCGCTACCAATTTTATGTTAATAGTGTAACATCTTACATAAAATGTATAAATTTCAATAGTATGAGTCTAGCCAAAAGCCCCACTCTCTGTGTTATTGTTGATATATATTCTTACCTTCATATATTATAAATTGCACAATTAGAATATGTTACAGACTTCCCAATTTAGAGTTGTCATTTCGGCTATACATAATCAAATTATGAAAAATGCCATTGTCCTCTCCAATGAACCAATATATTAGTCTCTAGGCTGACTTTCCACTTCCACCCTTATCCTCCTTTTTATGTCAGTAGTTACACAACAACCAGAGATACTGGACTTCAAATGCGAAATAGATGATGCTATATGTCTCAAGCTTAATTTGCTACAAAGACTTTTCAGGATGAAATGAAGACTCCCAGAAGTGGTCTTGTATTAATCTTCTAGGGCTTCTATAACAGAACACAAAGACTGGGTGGCTTAAACCACAGAAATGTATCTTCTCACAATTCTTCTCAAAATATCTTCTCACAATTCAGGAGGCTAACAGTCCATGATCAATGTGTCAGTAAATGTAGTTTCTGATGGGATGTCTCTTACTGACTTATGGACAACTTCCTTCTTGCAATGTTCTCACATGGTCTTTCCTCTCTGAATGCACAGAGAGCTCTCTGGATTTTTTTTCTTATAAGGACACTAGTGTTATCATAAGGGACCCCACTATTTTGAGTTCATTTAATCTTAATTTAACTCTTTATAGGCCCTATTCCAAGTTTAGTCATACTGGGGGTTAGGGCTTCAAAATATAAATTTGGGGAGGAGGACACCATTCAGCCCATAAATAACAGGCCTGAAATGGTCTGCTGGACCTAACAAGGAAAAGATCTGTCTAGCTTTTATATAGAACCTAAAACAACACATAGCATAAACTAACAGCTTATGCCTTTTGAACAATACAGGGTGCACTGAGGATGGACCTCACTAGGCATGTCTGTGTAAGCGTAACTTGAATGGACTTTTAGGTCCCACCTCTCAGAGCAGTTTGTACTGCCAAAAAAGGAATCATGTTTAGAACAGATGAAATTAGAGTACAATTAAAGCTAGCAATGATCCAGGCACAGCCTAACAGAATGCATCTGTGCCTACACATTACATTCCTGTGCAAGTCCAGAGCACACTTCAATAGAGTTCTGCATGATCAGGAGAACCCCTAACACAGGAGTCTAATCAACAAGTTGGTGATATTCAAGAGCCCCAAGAAGAAGGCCAGGGAAAAGGAGAGTGGGTAAAAGTAAGTGAGCTAGATAATGGTGATATTCAAGAGCCCCAAGAAGAAGGCCAGGGAAAAGGAGAGTGGGTAAAAGTAAGTGAGCTAGAAAGACAAGTCTGAAGTACACATTTGATAGCTACAGCAGAAAAGCACTTGACCTACTATTAATCTATTCATATCAACCATGACCAGGTGGATTTCATCCCTGGGTTACAAGGATAGTTCAACATTCGCAAATCAATCAATGTGATAGAACAAATCAATAAGAGAAGAGAGAAGAACCACATGGTCCTCTCAATTGATGCAGAAAAAACTTTTGACAAAATCCAGCATCCATTCCTGATGAAAACGCTTCAAAGTATAGGGATAGAGGGAACATTCCTGAACTTCATAAAATCTATCTATGAAAGACCCACAGCAAATATCATCCTCAATGGGAAAAAGCTTACAGCCTTCCTGTTGAGATCAGGAACACGACAAGGATGCCCACTCTCAGCACTCTTGTTCAACATAATATTAGAAGTTCTAGCAAGGGCAATCAGACAACAAAGAGAAATAAAAGGCATCCAAATTGGCAAGGAAGAAATCAAACTCTCTCTCTTCACAGATGACATGATTCTTTATATGGAAAACCCCAAAGACTCCACCCCCAAACTACTAGAACTCATACAGCAATTCAGTAACGAGGCAGGATACAAAGTCAATTTACAGAAATCAGTGGCTTTCTTATACACTAACAATGAAATTACAGAAAGGGAAATTAGAGAATTGATTCCATTTACTATAGCACCAAGAACCATAAGATACCTGGGCATAAACCTAACCAAAGAGGTAAAGGACCTGTACTCGAGGAACTACAGAACACTCATGAAAGAAATTGAAGAAGACATAAAAAGATGGAAGACCGTTCCATGCTCTTGGATTGGAAGAATAAACTTTGTTAAAATGTCTATACTGCCTAGAGCAATCTATACTTTTAATGCCATTCCGATCAAAATTCCACTGGAGCAAATAATCCTAAAATTTGTATGGAATCAGAAGAGACCCTGAATTGGTAAGGAAATGTTGAAAAACAAAAACAAAATTGGCAGCATCACATTACCAGATTTCAAGCTTTACTACAAAGCTGTGATAACCAAGACAGCATGGTACTGGCATAAAAATAGACACATTGACCAGTGTAACAGAGTGGAGAGCTCAGATATGGACCCTCAACTCTATGGTCAAAGAATCTTTGACAAAACAGGAAGAAATATACAGTGGAAAAAGGACATTCCTTCAATAAATAGTGCTGGGAACACTGGACAGCTATATGTAGAAGAATGAAACTCGACCATTCTCTTACACTGTACACAAAGATAAACTCAAAATGGATAAAAGACCTCAACGTAAGACAGGAATCCATCAGAATCCTAGAGGAGAACATAGGGAGTAACCTCTTCTATATCAGCCACAGCAACTTCTTTCAAGTTATGTCTCCAAAGGCCAAGGAAACAAAAGCGAAAATGAACTTTTGGGATTTCATCAAGATCAAAAGCTTCTGCACAGCAATGGAAACAGTCAACAAAACAAAGAGGCAACCCACGGAATGGGAGAACATTTTTGCAAATGACAGTACAGACAAAAGGTTGATATCCATGATCGATAAAGAACTCCTCAAACTCAACACACACAAAACAAATAATCATATCAAAAATGGGCAGAAGATATGAACAGACACTTCTCCAATGAAGATATACAAATGGCTATCAGACACATGGCAAAATGTTCATCATCACTAGCCATCAGGGAGATTCAAATTAAAACCACATTGAGATATCACCTTACACCAGTTAGAATGGCAAAAATTAGCTTGACAGGAAACAACGTGTGTTGGATAAGATGTGGAGAAAGGGGAAACCTCTTACACTGTTGGTGGGAATGCAAGTTGGTGCAGGCACTTTGGAGAAAAGTATGGAGATTCCTTAAGAAATTACAGATAGAGCTTCCCTATGACCCTGCAACTGTACTACTGGGTATTTACCCAAAAGATACACATGCCATAAAAAGAAGGGCTATCTGTACTCCAATGTTTATAGCAGCAATGGCCGTGGTGGCCAAACTGTGGAAAGAACCGAGATGTCCTTCAATGGACTAATGGAAAAGGCAGATGTGGTCCATATACACGACGGAGTATTATGCCTCCATCAAAAAGGATGAATACCCAAATTTTGTAGCAGCATGGATGGGACTGGAAGAGATTATGCTGAGGGAAATAAGTCAAGCAGAGAGAGTCAAGTATCATATGGTTTCACTTATTTGTGGAGCATAACAAATAACATGGAGGACATGGGGAGACGGAGAGGAGAAGGGAGTTGAGGGAAATTGGAAGGGGAGATGAGTCATGAGAGACTATGGACTCTGAAAAACAAATGGAAGGTTTTGAAGGGGCGGGGGGTAGGAGTTTGGGGAACCAGGTGGTGGGTAATAGGGAGGGCATGTATTGCATGGAGCACTGGGTGTGGTGCAAAAACAATGAATACTGTTAAGCGGAAAAGAAATTTAAAAAAAAAAGTTAAAATAAAACCACAGCATTGTGATCACTGTGATATAGAGCTGACTGCATAGATATGAATCACTTTGAAATATAAAGTTCATAAAATTTGTTAAATTTCAGGTAAAGTGATCAAAACATATGTAATTTCTGCCATCTCACCATAGATGGTGAGAAGGCATCCGAGTCAGGTCCTCCCAAAAAGCCTGAGTGGTCTTTGTGAAGGGCAGGCTTTATGGCCTCTAGTCCCTGAGAGGCATGGATGTCAGTCCACAAATAGTTGGCCATGTTCCCAAGCATTACATCCTGCAGTTATGGCTGTGGAAAGCCTCGTCTTATATAATCATCATTCTGCTGAGCCCCGCCTTGGAAGACAAGGACCCAAGGCTGCATCTGGGCAAATGATAACAGTGATCCTAATATCTAACACGCATCACCTGTTTGCTGCATGCAGGCATCCTTTGCAGCACTTTGTGTGTGTTATCTCACATAATCTTCCAACGGGCCACAGGACACTGGTGCCAGTAAGGAAACTGAGGCACCGAGCTGGGATAGAGATTGTGTCAGGTACGAAGTCGAAGCTGTGGAAAGAGCAGAGAAGGAGCCTTGTTGGGTCTGTTTTAAAGTTGGTTCCAAATTTCTATGGAGGCGCTTTCTGCTGACAAGATGGAAAACAATGGCATCCTTCCTGCAACCTGACCTTCTCAGTGTCACACTTGGCTCCATCTCAGTCCATGAAAGTAGTCATGATCCCTCTTTAGTGAAACTCCCTGCAATGATCTAGTCTACACAGTGATGCAAGACAAAGAAGCCACATCTGCAATGGACAAAAATCGCTCTGCATCATAAAGCATGATTTTAATAAGCTCTAAGTGCTTTATGTGCATAATTTACAATGGACACTTTCTAATAATGCCATTTGAGCAGTGAATTCCGTAGCAATTTTTTTTTTTAATTTATTTGACAGACAGAGATCACAAATAGGCAGAGAGGCTTGCAAAGAGAGGAGGAAGCAGGCTCCCTGCTGAGCAGAGAGCCTGATGTTGAGCTCAATCCCAGGACCCTGGGATCATGACCTGAGACGAAGGCAGAGGCCCTAACCCTCTGAGCCACCCAGGTGCCCTCCCTTGCAAAATTTTTAAGGCCTAATTTTTATCAGAGAAATTATTTTCCTTTTAGCAAATGGCCTCTCAATAAGAATAGATGTCTATACCATTATTTGTCACTGGAGACATAATATTGATCTAAAAAATTAATTTTAGAAGGAGAAGGGCAGGAAGACACAGAAAAAAGACTTTAAGTGACTTGCACACAGCGACTACTTAAGGATTCTTTTGGCTACAGCAAGAAACATGCTTCCTATTGGTACTCTAGGCAATCACATCTCAGGCTGTCCACTGCCCACTTAGTCAGCCTTAACACCAAGTGGCACTGTATCTTATTTACCTGTTGAAATAAAGCCTCTGTTAATGGAAACTAATTGGGAAAAGCAACATCATCTGAACAGCTGTAGACTGTGTGTATTTTATCATGACATTGCACAAAGCCAAAGGGAAAAGCAGATGCATCATATAGGAGGTCAAGGCCTGCCATGGCTGGGCTGTGATGTGGATGAGTTACAAGTGAGGTGGGAGAGCCACCAAAGAGAAAGAAAATCCTCCCAGATTCCCCATGCAGGAAGAGAGAAGCTCTCCACCCTCCCAAAGCATAACGAGTATGTTATCCAAGCTAATTTCAATGCACTGGAATCCCTGAAATCAAATTCCAAACAGTTGGACCCAAGAGAAGATTCCAACGATTATGAGAACTTATCATGGTGATTACTGGGCTGGTTTTCACCTTTTGAGGTAAGTGTTTTCACCTGTTCTGCACAATAGCATGCATATTACCATACCCTACCTGAAAATTGCATAGATTCTGAGGCCATCCACCAATAAATCAATTCCTGCTAAACAAGACAGTGACAAATGAGCGTTACAGAAAGAGAGCAGCGGGAGCCTGAAGAGGATCTCAACCTGGCCCCTCCCCTCCCCTACAGGCCATGTGATCTTCAAGCTCCCAATGAAGCCCTCTGAGCCCCGGTTTCATATTTTCAAATACTTATTTTTTAATAGCTGCTCCATCTGAGTCAGGCCTGGCTTATCTGCCACAAGTTCCATCAAATGAATTCATGACACAAAAACATTCTGATGTAAACTCATCGAAAAACCTTTCTCTCAGATAGACTACATTTCAGAGCCCATGTAGTTAGCAAGGACCATTCAATGGCTCCAATAGAAGGGGTAGAGATGGATCTCACGTGTGAGAAGGACGTGTATTTTTTGGGATCTGAGGATGGACTGTTATGAGTTGAAATGTGGCCCACAAAAAATCATCACTGATGGACATAGGGTGAAGGATCGACACTGGGAAGGAGGCACAGATGAGCCCAGGATGGGGCAGGAGACAGTCTAGCACACAGCCAGCATGCCAGGAAGAGCCAGGGACACTCCACATGGATAACAGATAGCTACACCTGCCTGGCTTGGGGAGGGAATATCTCCAGGACAACCCCACTCAAAGACAGACCCTTGCTCCCAAGTTTTCACAGCCCACTGGCAAAGCATCTTCGGTTTCCCATCAGAAAGCAGGTCTACTTCATCAAGATCAAAAGCTTCTACACAGCAAAGGAAATAGTCAACAAAACAAAGAGGCAACCCACGGAATGGGAGAAGATGTTTGCAAATGACAGTACAGACAAAAGTTTGATAAAAACGATCTATAAAGAACTTCTCAAACTCAACACACACAAAAACAGATAATCCTATCAAAAATGGGCAGAAGATATGAATAGACACTTCTCCAATGAAGACATACAAATGGCTATCAGACACATGAAAAAATGTTCATCATCACTAGCCATCAGGGAGATTCAAATTAAAACCACATTGAGATACCACGTTACACCAGTTACAATGGCCAAAATTAACAATAGAGGAAACAACATGTGTTCAGAGGATGTGGAGAAAGGGGAACCCTCTTCCACTGTTGGTGGGAATGCAAGTTGGTGCAGCCACTTTGGAGAACAGTGTGGATATTCCTCAAGATATTAAGAATAGAGCTTCCCTATGACCCTGCAATTGCACTGCTGGGTATTTACCCCAATGATACAGATGTAGTGACAAGAAGAGCCATCTGTACCCTAATGTTTATAGCAGCAATGGCCACGGTCACCAAACTGTGGAAAGAACCAAGATGTCCTTCAACGGATGAATGGATAAGGAAGATGAGGTCCATATACACAATGCAGTATTATGCCTCCATCAGAAAGAATGAATTCACAGCTTTTGTAGCAATATGGATGGGACTGGAAGAGATTATGCTGAGTGAAATAAGTCAAGCAGGGAGAGTAAATTATCATATGGTTTAACTTATTTGTGGAGCATAACAAATAACACGGAGCACATGGGGAGAGGGAGAGGAGATGGGAGTTGAGGGAAATTGCAAGGGGATGTGAACCATGAGAGACTCTGGACTCTGAAAATCAACCTGAGGGTTTTGATGGGGCGGGGTGGGAGGTTGGGGGTGCCAGGTGGTGGGTATTAAGGAGGGCACATATTGCAGGGAGCACTTGGTGTGTTGCAAAAACAATGAATTCTGTTATGCTGAAAAGAAATTAAAAAAAAAAGAAAAAAAAGAAAGAAAGCAGGCCCATGGTGGTGGGGAGGAAGGAGCAGAGAGGCTACGGAGGGTGTTGAGGGAACAGAACAGCCTTGTTTCTGACAAATCTTCAGAAGTGTCCATGATCCATGGACAACTCTCCTCAGGTCTCTCACCTGGATTATTGCTGCAGCTGACAGAATCCTATTAAATGGGTGAGTTTATCCAGATTTATCAGCAGTTACTCCTGCATCTTATTTGGGTCAGGTCTGAGTTGGTTTATCTAGAGCCACGGGGCCTCATGGAGTGTGAAACTCTCCCAATTTCTACCTGATAATGAACATGGCTATCAGGCAGAATGGACCAGGCCTGAGCAGGAAAGAGACACATCACATGGCCAGGCACAGTAACAAGGGGACAAGAGACCCCACAAGCCCTGAGGGGCAGCCCATCCTGGCATGAACAGCATGGATCCCAGGTACATGGTGTGTGGGTGGTGAGGTCACCATTCCCATGGGTATTGGACACTAGGAAGGCCGTCAGCAGGCAGAAGGATATCAGCAACCGCAGCACGGGAGTGAGGCCCTGTGCAGGGGAAACTCATAAAGACAGGATGACACCAGAAGGGCAGGGATCCTGCAGATCACAAGGAAGGACTCAGGGGCTAGAATCCAGAAAAAAGAACAACAACAAAGCAAACAAACAAACAAACAGACAAACAAACCCAGGGATGAGTACTGGGATCAGGAACAAGGCAGAATTCCAGGTAGGGAGATGGGCAGGCTGCTGGAGGCTAAACTGCAGAGCACAGAGCTCAGGTACTCCTGGCCCAGCCAGGCTCATCCTGGGAATAAGCGCACAGGACTGGGCCATCAGGCAGTGTGTGGGGAGAGTGGCTCCCCATGGTGGGAACTGAGGGACATCAGGGCCTTGCAAATACACCCGATCCTGATGGTGAAAAACAACAGCTCCAGGGCTACTTTTTTCTTTAAAATAAAACAGTTATGGTGTTTCAAAAATCAGATAAGGAAGCAAACAGAAATATGAAATTTAAGTTATGTTTCTTTCCCTAGAAGAAATCTATTATCAGCACTTTTATACATAAGCTTCCATGTTTCTCCTGTGTACACATCTATATTTATGGGGTTTAACATATGTTTACATATAAAATTTACTCCCAAAATATTTTATACTAATGGACCACTTGATGAGCAGCTTTTTTTTTTACTTAACAATATGTAATGTGAGTTTCCCATGTCAATGAGTATAAATCAATATCATCATTTTAAGTAATTGGTATCGTACTTGTGTTATATTCCTACCATACATTGTTATGTTATATTCCTACCATATAACTTATATTCTATTCCTCCACTGGTAGACTGGAATGTTTTCCATCTTCTAAGTGTAAAAACAGAAGCTTTTTATCTTGATGAAGTCCCAAAAGCTCTGCACGACGAAGGAAATAGTCAACTAAACTAAGAGGCAATCCATGGAGTGGGAGAAGACATTTGTAAATGGCATTACAGATAAAGGGATGGTATCAAAAATCTTTAAAGAACTTCTCAAACTCAACACCCAAAAAACAAATAATCAAGTCAAAAAATTGGCAGAAGACATGAACAGACACTTCTCCAAAGAAGACACGCAAATAGTTAACAGACACATGAAAAAATGTTCAACATCACTATCCATCAGGGAAATTCAAATCAAAACCACATTGGGATACCACTTTACACAAGTTATAATGGCAAAAAGTGACAAGACAGTAAACAAGTGTTGGCAAGGATGAGGAGAAAGGGAAAATCCTCTTACACTGTTGGTGGGAATGCAAGTTGGTGCAGACACTTTGGAAAACAATGTGGAGAGTCCTCAAAAAGTGAAAAACAGAACTGTTCTATGAAGCAGCACTTGAAATATTGGATATGTACCCCAAAGATACAGATGTAGTGAAAATAAGGGCCACATGCACCCCAATGTTCAGAGCAGCAATGGATATAATTGCCAACTATGGAAAGAGCTGAGATGCCCTTCAACAGATGAATCGATAAAGATGATATGGTACATATATACTATGGAGTATTATGCCTCTCTCAGAAAGGATGGTTACCCAGCTTTTCTATCAACATGGAGGGGACTGCAGGGGATTATGCTAAGTGAAATAAGCCAAGCAGAGAAAGACAATTATCCTGTGGTTTCACTCATATATGGAAGGTAAGGAAGAGCATGGAGGACATTATGGGAAGGAAGAGAAATCTGAAGGGGGGAGCATCAGAGCAGGAGACAAACCATGAGAGACTCTGGACTCCAGGAAACAAACTGAGGGTTAAAGAAAGGAGAGGTTTTGGGGGATGGCGTAGCCCAGTGATGGGTATTAAGGAGGGCATGTGTTATAATGATAACTGGGTGTTATACCCAACTAATGAAACATTGAACACTACACCAAAAGCTAATGATTGAATGCATGGTGAGTAACATAACAAAATTTTTAAAAAAGATGCTTTTTAGCATTAAATAAATACATGTATAAGCAGTACTGCACTGACTATCTGTGCTTGTATAGGATATTTCCTTAGCCTACCTAAGCTCCTAAAAGTGAAATCATCACATCCAAGCTCTTTTCAGGTTGTTACCAATCTCAGAGTGAAGCCTCAGGCTGCAGCCCTCACCTCATGAATATTCATGTGAGGGATAATGTTTCCCAATAGTTCTGAGAACAAAGGGCATCTGTCACTTGGAAGTCCACCTGTTTCGACCCTCTGTATGCTGTGCCAGGCCTCTAGTTGCCTCTGGCTCTCAATCTCCCAGGAAGACAGATTTGCAAACCATCAGAGCCCAGATCTTAAGAAACATGCAGATAATGTCTTGAGAAAATGTGTGCATAATTGCTGATAGAATTGACTATTCTTTTCTCATTTTTATTTCCACATGAAAAATCTTTTCCTTGTTATTTGTTAGTACTCCATTTGAACTGAATTGTTTCACAATTCATATCAATGGACCACCAAAAAAAAAAAAAAATCCAAAAATATAAAGAAATGCTTTGAAAGAAACAGTGATATGGCCTTCAGTATTTGAATTTAGGCAGAATGAACAGTCCCAGGCTTATGAAAAACGTAGGCCCTGAATCATGTTTATGAGCAGAAAAGCCATGTGGTTGCTTTGTATCTAGATTAGAACCATGGCACACGTCACATGCAGTTGTGCCCTCTAATGAAGGTGGGGTCCCCCTGTACATAAGCACATTTACTGGGGTGCAGTGTTCTCCTTACAACAGTCTCACCAATCAGTATCTCAGAGAAGAGAACACAGCACTTGAGGTAAAAGCAAACACGGGAAATTCATTTAGACTTTCAAAAATCATATCTCATCAAGTCACAAAGACTGTGTTACCAACAGGCATATTTCTATACATATGGGAAGGTGAGTAAGAACCAGGAGAGACAGGGAGCTAAGAAATCAGACCAGATAAGGAGGCACCATAAAGTCCCTGAACTCCCTTAGTTCTGGTGGTAGCCCCTCCCCTGACTACAGCAAGCTTTCACCCACCCACTGGGATGGGACACCTGGGTGGCTCAGTCGGAAAAGCATCTGCTTTTGGCTCAGGTCATGATCCCAGGACCCTGGGACCAAGCACTACATGGGGCTCCTTGCTCATCAAGGAGCCTGCTTCTCCCTCTTCCTCTGCCCCAGCGTGCATGCTCTCTTTCTCTCATTTTTTCTCTCTCTTTTAAATAAGTAAATAATCTTAAAAATAATTTAATTGTGTTTACCCCATAGTTGGTCACAACCCCTTTTCTTTCCTGAATGAAAACCTATCACAAGCTCTTAGGACATCAATGTTTCATGAATCATAAGCTGATCTAAATGGGACATATGAGCCCACAAGAGGCAAAGCAATCTACAAAAACTAGAGATGTAATGGTAAACTGGCTCTTGATTAAAAAAAAAAAAAGAGGAAGAAGAAAGAAAAGAAAAGAAAGACAAGAAATGTCTAATTTGCAGTTTCTGCCAGGTTCCATGGTATAATTGTTCCCACTATGGCTGATTTGGAAAAAGGCTGTGTTTAAGCACCCTGGGCTATTTCTTGAAAATTCAAGGTGTTTCTGCCTTCTTAAATAGCAAGCAAAACTATGAAACACGATCGTAATGTAAACAAAAAGCATCTGTCAACCATTACCCAGTGGATATAGTTCTTGTGAAAACTAAACAAGATCGTATTAAATCTCTGTGAAATGGCAAAGGAATTAATTTTCACCTTAAACACCCATGCTGTTCTGGTGAACATCTCTACAGAAAGATATGAGAGAACCAGGAGAAAGGCCACAAAAATAACCCAAAAGTTTAGAAGGGTTTCTATGTGAATGTCGTTCAGAAATACAAAGATTGAGGAGTGAACCAACCAAGTCCGACAAAGGTGTTAGAAGCAAAAAGGTTCAAAACACTAACATTGTTGGTCATGCCCATCTGCTACGTGGAGATCCATACACACACAGATGCACAGCCTGCAGACAAGGTGACTCAAATGTCACCATGGGATTTTCTTTAGGAATAAGTAGTAGAGTATCAGGTATATGAAGGAAAGAAGGGCATTTAAGACAAGAGAACCCATGTTAGTCTCAGAGGTTTGAAAACATCTGGCTCATAGTGATCTATTAAGAATACCTCCTCCTATCAAGTTATTGACATATAAGACTTGAACTCAAAGCCTTGGGTCAACCGCCACCATTCACTCTGAATGAATAAAGAAGTTGGTTCCAGCCACCCCTCCAGATGGGAGATATCACATCACAAAAAAAAAAAAAAAAAAAAAAAAAAAAAAAAAGCAAACCAGTGCATCTGTCCAAAGAGCTCTGAATTCCAGAATCGCTTCTTTCTGGGAGGGGAAGCCTATAAAAGAGGCACTGAGGGAAAGTGTTAATGACATTGGTCAATGAGAACAAAGAGGAGCAGGAAACTGTATCCAACACTTCCCAGAGAGGCAATGCTACAGCTCTCGCCCAAATTGAAATCATTTCCCTCTTTAGCTCAGAGGCAGGAACTCAGCATGGTGGAGCAGGTTGTCATTCCTTGGCCCTTCCATCCCCTCCCTTTACCTGCAGCACAGGTAAGGTGACATGGAGCAGATGGAAGCCAACCTTTCCACTGACAAGCAAGCATGCCTTGGATGTTCCCAGTAATACCTACTGGTGAGGATCATCAACATCTTGTCAACTTGCCAAGCCTGGGAAAATTCTACTCCTGGTGATGGGGGATTTAAAAATTACCATTCCTGGGTCGCCTGGGTGGCTCAGTGGTTTAAGCTGCTGCCTTCATCTCGGGTCATGATCTCAGGGTCCTGGGATCGAGTCCCAAATGGGGCTCCCTCCTTGGTGGGGAGCTTGCTTCCCTCTCACTCTCTCTGCCTGCCTCTCTGCCTACTTGTGATCTCTATCTGTCAAATAAATAAAAATCTTAAAAAAAAGATTTAAAAAATTACCATTCCTCATTTCAGTACTCACATGCCAGATTCAAACTTTGAGGTCCTCCATTCAGAGAAACTGAACATCTCAAAACATATTACATGGCAATTTCGCCCCTAACAGACATGCAAGTTTGATGCGATTTAGGAGCAAACAGTATGGCCTTCCTATTAAAAGGACAAAAATATTCTTGACCGCTATTTTTTTTTATTTGTTTATTTACAGCGTAACAGTGTTCATTGTTTTGGCATCACACCCAGTGCTCCATGCAGTACATGCCCTCCCTATCACCCACCACCTGGTTCCTCAACCTCCCACCCCCCCCCGGCCCTTCAAAACCCTCTGGTTGTTTTTCAGAGTCCATAGTCTCTCATGGTTAATCTCACCTTCCAGTTTCCCTCAACTCCCTCTCCTCTCCATCTCCCCATGTCCTCCCTGTTATTTGTTATGCTCCACAAATAAGTGAGACCATATGATACTTGACTCTCTCTGCTTGACTTATTTCGCTCAGCATAATTTCTTCCAGTCCCATCCATGTTGCTAGAAAAGTTGGGTATTCATCCTTTTGATGGAGACATAATACTCCATTGTGTATATGGACCACATCTTCCTTATCCATTCATCCGTTGAAAGGCATCTTGGTTCTTTCCACAGTTGGGCGACCATAGCCATTGCTGCAATAAACATTGGGGTACAGATGGCCCTTCTTTTCACTACATCTGTATCTTTGGGGTAAATACCCAGCAGTGCAATTGCAGGGTCATAGGGAAGGTCTATTCTTAATTTCTTGAGGAATCTCCACACTGTTCCCCAAAGTGGCTGCACTAACTTGCATTCCCACCATCAGTGTAAGACGGTTCCCCTTTCTCCACATCCTCTCCAACACACGTTGTTTCCTGTCTTGCTAATTTTGGCCATTCTAACTGGTGTCAGGTGGTATCTCAATGTGGTTTTAATTTGAATCTCCCTGATGGCTAGTGATGATGAACATTTTTTCATGTGTCTGATAGCCATTTGTATGTCTTCGTTAGAGAAGTGTCTGTTCATATCTTCTGCCTATTTTTTGATATGATTATCTGTTTTGTGTGTGTTGAGTTTGAGAAGTTCTTTATAGATCCTGGATATCAACCTTTTGTCTGTATTGTCATTGGCAAATATTTTCTCCCATTCCGTGGGTTGCCTTTTTGTTGACTGCTTCCTTTGCTATGCAGAAGCTTTTGATCTTGATGAAGTCCCAAAAGTTCATTTTTGCTTTTGTTTCCTTGGCCTTTGGAGACATATCTTGAAAGAAGTTGCTGTGGCTGATATCAAAGAGGTTACTGCCTATGTTCTCCTCTAGCATTCTGATAGATATGGATAACTTTTATTTCTCTTTGTTGTCTAATTGCCATTGTTAGAACTTCTAATACTATGTTGAACAAGAGTGGTGAGAGTGGGCACCCTTGTTGTGTTCCTGATCTCAACGAGAAGGCTGCAAGCTTTTTCTCATTGAGGATGATATTTGCTGTGGGTCTTTCATATAGATTTTATGAAGTTCAGGAATGTTCCCTCCATCCCTATACTTTGAAGGGTTTTCATCAGGAACAGATGCTGGATTTTGTCAAATGCTTTTTCTGCATCAATTGAGAGGACCATGCGGTTCTTCTCTCTTCTCTTATTGATTTGTTCTATCACATTGATAGATTTGCAAATGTTGAACCAACCTTGAAACCCAGGGATGAATCCCACCTGGTCATGGTGGATAATCTTTTTAATGGGCTGCTGGATCCTGTTTGCTAGGATCTTGTTGAGAATCTTTGCATCCATATTCATCAGTGATATGGGTCTGAAATTCTCCTTTTTGGTAGAGTCTTTGCCTGGTTTGGGCATCAGGGTAATGCTGGCTTCATAAAAAGAGTCTGGAAGTTTTCCTTCTGCTTCAATTTTTTGGAACAGCTTCAGGAGAATTGGTGTTATTTCTTCTTTGAAAGTTTGGTAGAATTCCCCAGGGAATCCGTCAGGTCATGGGCTCTAGTTTTTTGGGAGGTTTTTGATCACTGCTTCCATCTCGTTACTAGACATCAGTATATTTAGGTTGTCAATTTCCTCCTGGTTCAATTTTGGGAGTTTATAATTTTCTAGGAATGCATCCATTTCATCTAGGTTGCTTAGCTTATTGGCATATAATTGTTGGTAATAATTTCTGATGATTGTTTCTATTTCCTTGGTGTTCGTTGTGATCTCTCCCTTTTCATTCATAATTTTATTAATTTGGGCTTTCTCTCTTTTCTTTTGGATTAGTGTGGCCAATGGTTTATTGATCTTATTAATTCTTTCAAAAAACCAGCTTCTAGTTTCATTGATACGTTCTACTGTATCTCTCGTTTCTACCTCAATGATCTCTCCTCTAATCTTGATTATTTCCCTTCTTGCATGTGGAGTTGGTTTGATTTGTTGTTGATTCTCCAGTTCTTTAAGGTGTAGAGACAGCTGGTGTATTCTGGATTTTTCAATGTTTTTGAGGGAGGCTTGGATGGCTATGTGTTTCCCCATTAGAACCGCCTTTGCTGTATCCCATAGGTTTTGGACCTAAGTGTCTTCATTCTCATTGGTTTCCATGAATTGTTTAAGTTCATCTTTGATCTCATGGTTGATCCAAGCATTCTTAAGCAAGGTGGTCTTTAGCTTCCAGGTGTTTGAGTTCCTTCTGAACTTTTCCTTATGATTGAGCTCCAGTTTCAAAGCATTGTGATCTGAGAATATGCAGGGAATAATGTCAGTCTTTTGGTATCAGTTGGGTCCTGCTTTGTGACCCAGTATGTAGTCTTTTCTGGAGAAGGTTCCATGTGCACCTGAGAAGAATGAGTATTCTGTTGTTTCCGGGTGGAATGTTCTGTATATGTCTATGAGGTCCATCTGGTCCAATATTTCATTCAATGCTCTTATTTCTTTATTAATTTTCTGCTTCGATGATCTGTCTGTTTCTGAGAGGGGCGTATTAAGATCTCCTACTATTATTGTATTCATATCAATATTACTCTTTATCTTGATTAGTAGTTTTCTTATGTAATTGGGTGCTCCCATATTGGGGGCATAGATATTCACAATTGTTAGATCATCTTGGCGGATAGTCCCTTTAAGAATTATGTAGTGTTCTTCTGTATCTCTGACTACAGTCTTTGGTTTAAAATCTAATTTATCTGATATGAGAATCGCTACTCCGGCCTTCTTTTGAGGCCCATTGGCATGAAAGATACTTCTCCATCCCTTCACTTTCAGTTTGGGTGTATCCTTAGGTTCAAAATGTGTCTCTTGTAGACAACATATGGATGGGTCCTGTCGTTTTATCCAATCTGCAACTCTGTGTCGCTTTATGGGTGCATTTAGGCCATTCACATTGAGAGAGATTATTGAGAGATAGGTTTTTATTGACATCGTGTTGCCTTTGAAGTCTTTCTGTCTGTAGATTGTTTCTATATTTCTTTTCAATGATATTCTTAATATTTTTTCTCTTTTATAGCACCCCCTTTATATTTCCTGCAGTGTTGGCTTGATGGTTGCATCGTCTTTTAAGCCTTGCCGGTCTTGGAAACTCTTTATCTCTGCATACATTTTTAATGTCATTCTTGCTGGATAGAGTATTCTTGGTTGCATGTTCTTCGCATTTAGTATTCTGAATATATTTTGCCAGCCCTTCCTGGCTTCCCAGGTCTCTGTGGAAAGGTCTGACGTTATTCTAATGGGCTTTCCTCTGTATGTAAGGAGCTTCTTTGTCCTAGCTGCTTTTAAGAGGGTCTGTCGTGAAACATAATTCCTCATTTTAACTATAAGGTGTCGTGAGGACTTTCGAGAATCTAAAATCTTGGGAGGAAATCTCTCTGCCTCTAGTACATGAACGTTGTTTCCATTCGTGAGATTGGGAAAATTTTCATAGACAGCTTCTTCCATTATATCTTCTAGACTTCTTTCTTTTTCCTGCCCTTCAGGGATTCCAATAATTCTGACGTTGGAATGTTTCATGGCATCGTTTATTTCCCTGATTCTGTTTTCGTGGCTTCTGAGCTGTTTGTTCCAGGCTTCCGCCTGATCCTTTCTCTCTATCTGTTTGTCCTCCAGATCACTAATTCTATCTTCTGTCTCAGTTACCCTAGCTTTTAGAGAATTTTAGAGAATTTAGATTAGATTGGAACTCATTGAGAGCATTTTGAACATCATCCCTGGTAGCTTTCAATTCTGCCCTAACATTGTGAACATCATCCTTAGTGGCTTTCAGTTCTGCCCTAATCAATTCTGTTTGGTCATCCATGGCTTTCTCCAACCAAGCTATTGCCTGGAGAATTGTTAGTCTGAATTCCTTTTCTGACATATTGTCTATGTCGATAGCCATTAGCTCTGTTGCAGAAGGCCCATCCTCTGTAATTTTCTTCTGTTGGGTATTACTTCTCCTAGTCATTTTGGTAATAGATGACTGAACAGATGCAGCTGCACTTATCGATTGTGGTGCAGTCAATGTGCATCCTGGAATGCTTCTGTGCAATCAGGATTCCCCTCCCAAATGAGAGAAAAAAGAAAAGAAAAAGAAATAGAGAAGAAAAAAAAAATGAAAACAAAAAAGGAAAAAAAAAGAGAGGGGGGGAAGGGAAGATAAAAGAGAAGGCTCAGCGCAAATGGGCCACAAGGTAAGATTTGTGAAGTATACAAACAAAAACAGACAAACAAAAAGACTGATAAAAGTATATGACAAGAAAAAATATATATCTATATCTATATCTATATCTATATCTATATCTATATCTATATATAAGCAAAAAAAAAAAAAGGGAAGAACCTCATCAGAAAGAACCCCAAGTGTAAGATTTATATATTATCAGGACAACCACAAATTCACAGAAGCACTGACAGAAGGAAAAATTGGGAGAGTGGTTATAAATTCTCAGTGTGGGTGAAGAATGTTATTTTGATTCTTCCTGAAGGTATCTTGATGTTTTTGTTAAGGGACTCAACTTTCCTAAGTTATAGGGGAATTAGAAACTGGTTTGCCTATAGGGGTAGCATTGATTGGGGAAAGGGGATTACCTTGAGATTAACTCTATATGTATAGTAGAAAATAAAAATTAAACAATAATAAACTAGACTAAACTAAGTTAAAATTAAAAAAGAATTTAAAAAACAGAAAAGCAAAAGAAAAACACGGGTGTATGTATCAAAAAGTTCAGGTTAGAAGGTTATTAAAGAATTTGATGTACTGGACATCTCAGTGTGATGGTAAATAGGTTAAAAAATTATCTGTATAGAAAAAAAAAGAACCAGAATATTGGTAAAGCGTTAAAAATAAAAGTTGTATTTATGAAGTAGTGGTGGTTGTTCTCTTGTGGTCTTTTCTTTTCTTTTCTTCCTTCCTGGATGGTTTTCTGGGGGAGGGGCTGCCACGTTGGTTTTCAGACAATGATGTTCCCTGAGTTAGGTCCTCCAGCTCCCCTCAAGGGGGTGAGCTCTGGGGAAACTATTTTTTTCAGCCTTTTGTTCTCTGGGGGTTTTTATGTTCTTTCATCTGCTTTCTATCCCCTTGACAGCTTTTGATGGTTTTTGGAGGTTTAGAGGAGAGCAAACTGCACCCTGAACTCCCTCTCAGAGAGAAGCCTCAGAATATTTTGCAAAAGCTGCTGGCAGAGTGGGTTCTGAGTCACTGTCCCTGGGGATGCAGGAGCTCCTCATTGTACCCAAAACCAGGGCAGCAGTGGCTGTCTAGGCAGCTCCAGACCGCCAGAGAGGTTCTGAGCAGAGATCACACACTGAGATTTTCCCACTGTCCCGGGCTGGGAATGTCTGGTTTTTCTGGATGCCAGAGCTCCAGGTTAGCGCCTACAATCACCTATCCCAAGGGAAGGTGTTGGACGTGCGCGTTTCACGATTGCTGTCTGGCCAGGCTCCCAGCCCCTCATGGGAGCCAGACCCGACTCGTTCTGGGGTGTGCTGGTATTCAGGAGCACTGATGGCTCAGGGACTGAGTCCTGATTTCTCCGCTGCACTCTCTCTGGCTCAGCGCCAGGGGAGGCTGTCCTGGGTCCGGGGACTTAGGATCCTGACCCTAACCGCCCAGGTTCCCACTATTACCCCCTGCGATCCTTTGCTCTTTGTTTTTTGCGTGCTTTCAACCAGACTCCATGTTAATGCTGGTCCCCAGAAGCAGAGCACTCTCCTGTTGGGGTATTACTTTCCAATCGGTCACCTCTGGTGGCTCCCTCCCCCTTTTGTTTATCTTCCAATATTAGTCTGATGCTCCCAGTCTGCTTTACCTGCCACTGGCATCTTCTGCTCCTGTAGCGATCCAGACATTTATAATTCTGATCTCAGGCTGATTTCATGGGTGGTCGGAGTTCTTTGGTAGGAATCAGCTCACTTTAGGGTACAGGTTGAAACGGTGCCTCCTCCTACTTCCCCACCATCTTGACTCCCCCTAGTCCGACCTGTGCTATTTTTTTTAAGATTTTATTTATTTATTTGACAGAGAGAGAGATCACAAGTAGGCAGAGAGGCAGGCAGAGAGAGAGGAGGAAGCAGGCTCACCGCGGAGCAGAGAGCCCAATGCGGAGCTCAATCCCAGGACCCTGAGATCATGACCTGAGCCAAAGGCAGCGGCTTAATCCACTGAACCACCCAGGCGCCCCGACCTGTGCTATTTTTAATCAGGAATGAGCGATCCAAGTTATCAGACCAGTCCAAAGGATTTTCCAATTCACACAGCTTCATGGGTCACACAGCACTCAGCTTCCCCAAGCCTCCAGAGATGGGGTCACTTAGTACACGAGATGTTCATGCACCAGAATTAGAATTAAAAGAGCATATGGCAGAAGAAATCTGCTTGCAGAGGACAAAAATGAAAAGTAATATTGCAGGGAAAGTGGTACAAATTAGGGAGGCCATTAGAGAGGCTGTGGACAGAATGATGCCGGGAAACCCGGTTTTGTGTGCTAGCCCTGGAAGGAAGCTGCATACAGGAAGTTCAGAGCACGCTTGCCTTCTTTCTGCCCACAACTGGAAACACAAATATCTTGTCCCTGCCTCTGTCCATAGCTCTTTCAACTGTTTAGCCTACAAGTCTCCTTGCTTTGAAGAATTAATCATTTTAACTAGGATTGAAAGATAATTCAAAAAAAGGATTAGCAGCCAGTTTAACCTTTCACCTTAACTGATATTTCAGTTGCTTTGGCTTCAGAGAAGATTTCCTTAAAGTCTCCCTCATCATGACTCATGGGTCATAGAATCAGGTGCTCATAGATATTCCCTATATGCAGGGAGAATGGTCATGCTAATGGGTCCTCATTCATTAAAGGCAGGTTTCATTAAAGGATACCCACTATGCCTTGGGACACCTTGTAGCAATCAAACCAGCCAGAAATCTCTCTGATCGCCATTTCCTCTCAACTTTGGCTCCAGTTGGACACTCGGTTGGAGCTCTGGGCTTTGACACCTGCATGCATTCATCTGCTCTAGCTAAGGAGACTTAGTTACTAAAGCTGCGACTCTTGGTCCAGTGTTCTCAGGCAAAGAAAACCTACTTCGTGGTGCCCACTACAGTTCAAGTTCTTGACTATGCCCTCACAGAGTCAGCTAGCTACCACAGGGGGGATGGAACCCAGCACAAACCCAGTGTTACTATCTAAAAAATGCTTATGCTTAATTAACCACACATCCCCAACATCTTGGCCATCTGAAGACCCCCTCACTTTGAATCTTGGCTGGCATGGTGAATAAAACATGGCTGAAACACTGTTGCATGACTTCTGGGGTTGGGGTGCAAATTTCTGCCTTTCTCTTTAGAAAGCCTTGTTCTGGAGAAAGGTGGCCAGGTGCCACGTTGCAAGGAAGCCCAAACTAGCATGTAGAGAAGCAGTGTGGATGTGTCAAGCACCTGTGGCTGCTCTAGCTACCCCGTGGAATGCCAGATGTTAGCGAAGTAGACCACCAAGGAACCCCATCTGTCAAACTTCCAGATAAACTCCAGTTCCACTCATCATCTGACTGTTAGCTCATGAGGGGCATGTTAGCTCATGAGGAGCTCACTAGGGGACAACTGCCTGACTGACCTCAGCCAAGCCACAGAGGTGGGAGACACAATCATATATGGTTGTTTTAAACAGAAAGTTGTGGGGAGAGATAAACCACCCACGCTCCACTCCCATTTCAAGTCCAAGTTTAGGAACACTACCTTAGATTCCAGAGACAAGTGTACTTGCCCACCGAATGGGGAACTTCCTTCATTCATGGCAGAAGGTAAGGCTATGTCGTTGAAGGCAGGGAATATAGGTGAAAGGCACCATCATTACCTGAGTAGCAAGAAAACACCTGTAACCACAGTTCTCCTACACATTCCCTCCCTCCTAAGTTTGCATGAGTTTCCCTTTACCCAGAATACTTTCTTCCAAATTCCTGCCTGAAAACTCCTTCCTCATCATTAAAGTTGTTACATTCATGCTTCCTCCTCCAAGAAGCCTTCCTGGCCCTTTCAGAAGGCCTAAACTCTGCCTTGCTACCAGCTTCATTAGACTTCTTATCACTGTGTTGTGATAGGTTTTTGCATTTTTACCACCCATCCAGGGGGACCCCGAGGGCACGGCAGGCTCTGTATTAGTTCTCTAGGGCTGCTGTAACAAAGCACCACAGACTGGGGGCTTAAATAACAGATATTTACTCTCTAACAGTTCTGGAGACCATAAGTCTGAGACCCAGCCGTCTGCAGAGTTGGTTCCTTCTGAGGCCACCAGGGAGAATATGGTCCAGCCTCTCCTCTTGGCTTGTGGACAGGTACGTTTTCCTTGTTTCTTTACTTCAGTTTCCCTCTCTGTGAGCCTGTCCAAAAGTTCTCTTCTTTTGAGGACAGCAGTCATATTGGACTTGGGCCAACCTTCATGACTTCACTTTAACTTGATTACTTTTTAGGACCTTCTCCCCAAATATGGTCCCATTCTGAGGTACCGGGAGTTAGGACTTCAACATCTGAATTTTTCTGGAAGGAGGGGACCCAGTTATACATAATGTTATCTTTTTCTTTTTTGTGTTTTCAGCTTTCAGCAAGTAGGCACTCTAAAAAGGGAGAGAAACAGGAGGGAAGGATAGAGAAAGAGGTGAGAGTTTGGGAAGAAGGGTGTGGGGATAGGTGAGGTGACGTAGGAAGGAAACTACCCCCTCAGAGTATCCTATGGCTTTGAAAAGCTGAATCCTAGTATACCCCAAATCTGGAGGACTGAGAGAAATAAGATAACAAAGAGTATCAAGAAGGCCAGCAGATAGGTGGTGGGTAAAAAGAGTGGGACAGGATATGAGAAGCATGTAAAAAATTAAGTATAAGTAAGAGAGACAGAAAAGATGCTAAGAATGTGAACAGAAAGAAGTTTCCACTAACACTTACTACCAGGGTTACTTAAATAGCTGGCAGAGAAACAGACAAAAGCTAATGCTCCTATTCTGAAGACCACACAAGACATCAGAAGAATTGGACAACAGGAAATAGAAAAGAAGTAAGTGGGTGAGCGCCTGACTGAAAGTAACCAAATTCTCTGTAAGCACACAAACATGCACAATTATATGCCCATGTAATCACAGCTCAAGTGTGTTAGGATATGCACAGGCTCACTGCATTTAATTGAAAATAATATCAAGAAATAGTCTTAATTCATTTTGCTTAAACATCCATGAAGAACTCCCATATTTAAAAATGCAATGAATCAGATGGGGAAACAAACAAACAAACAAACAAACCCAAAAAACAAAACAAAACAAAACAAAAAAAACAACCCAGCTTCACCTCTGGCTTTAATTCTATCAGAGAAGATAAATCATTTTGCCTCTAACAATCCCTACCTAAGTAGATGTCTATGTATGTTTCATAAACATAGCACCAAGTAAATGTCTTGATGTCTAAATTTCCCTTCTCAAAGTATTCAGGTTGTTTAAAAAACAAATGGTTAGGAAAACATCCCTACCCAAAGATATAAATGCATACTTTTCCGGAAAGGGCATCGATGCTGGAGCGCTAGGTGTACAGCTGTTTCTAAGTCAGTCTGTAACATGTTGCTTGGCTTCTTTGTAAACAACATATTTTTAAATGAAATCCTACAGCTTGCTATGAAAAAATAATTATATACGCAACTGTAGCACCACATTGAGAGCACTGGAACATTCTCGACACTAAAACAGACTCCTCCCAGTTATCCCACTGCCAGGACATAAGGCACTGAATAGAATGCAGCATGTGTGTAGAACATTCTTCCAGCAAAAATAGGGGCCAGATGTCAAAGGTGTTGAGGAGTGGGGAGAAGACAGTGAAATGTGCTTAGAAATTCATGGCCGGTCCTTATTAATGCACCATCCATTCAGCTGCTCCCTCCACATCAAGTAGCCTGGATTGGTGTTTACACCTATAAACTGGTGTTGTCTGAGCAGTGGGCAGCTGGAAGCTTCTGCTCATCTTCTCTTGTCAGGGATGAATCAATCATCTTGAGTGATGTCAGTATCTGCCCAAATCATTTTATAGTAGAATAAATGGCAGATGGTGGTATTTTTGTAGTTAATTGGTTCCACCAAATACAGTTTTATCTCTTATAAAATGAAACCATTTGCAGCTTCTAGGTGTACAGATCTCATTAAACACAGGCTACTGAACCTTTTTCTATAAAAGGTAAAGCCATATATGCTAACATGGGTTGACATTAAGCACAATAAGCCCAGAAAGCCTCATGTTTTTAATAAATACTTGCATTTCATAATGCTAAATATTTATGACTGACATGCCCTTCATATCAGGTTTGCAACAGAGGTCTTTGTTTTCATGCTCAGCCTCGCTTCTTCACATGGCTCCTTCTAAAACTCCTGAAAACATTCCCATGACAAAACCAGACCTTCTCTTTGCCTCTGAATTGTCTTTACAAGCATTTGGTCTTTACTTTGACAGGACTTCTTTCAGAGTAGATGGGCACCAGCCTCCAGAGGAGTCACCTTGAGACACACACACACGCACAAAGGTTCACACATTCACACCCTGTCACACTCATGCACACGCACTCACACCCACAACACCAATCCCATTAACACATGGATTTCTGTATCTCCACAAGGGTGGGGTCTGTCCAGATGTAAAAAGCGGAATGCTTGTTTCAAAATGCTGGCAAATGGAACCCCTACATTTTTGGCCACAGAAAGCAGTGAGCAATCTTACCACCGATGGTAGTTTTCATACTTTATTCCATCTAGAGTTGGAAGCCAAAGTCTACGTAACAGGGGTTCAGAGAATGAGCTCTGTTCCAATGGTGACTGGGTCACAGCTGGGGCAACATGTCCCTGGATGAAGAGATTGCAGGCGCCGATGGTTATGCAGCCTTTGGTCCCACAGGGAACCACCTGGAGAGTAGTATGAAATCACTTTACTGTTTGACGAGCTCCACTCTCTCAAAATCCAAATTTCTCTGCTCAGCACCAGAGCTTTTCAGCCTGGCTCCAGATTGCCTCACTCTCCCCTCTGCTCCATGAATTTCCTTTTCTGCAAGGAGCTCCTTGAAGTCACCCTCAGCATCAGCTAAGGTTGTGTCCTCCACGGGTTCTCTGTGCTCTCTGTTTTTTTGCAACTGAATGTCATGACTATTATCCTTGGCCACCTTTCCATCGTCCCATATTCTGTTCTATTTTTCTTTGTAGCCACCCATTTCAACATCTTATGTTAGCTTCCTGCAGAGCTGGGATGTCAGGAAATGACCTTGGGATGAACGAACAAGACAATGAATGAGTTGAAGATATTTACTATATTGAAATATGGTACCTAAGGCAATGGAAAATGACAGGGTTTATTATTTTTACTCTAAAGCAACAGAAAGTAAACAAAGTAAATTGAAAGATAAAGATGAATGAAACATAAAAGGAAGGTGGTGTCATGGTGGGTGAAGCCACATTGAGTGCCTAAAAGTCAAATAAAATTAAGACCTCCATGAAAGAAGTAGATTACAGTGTATTCCAAGACTTTTTTAAAAACACAATTGTAATGAAGCAGCCTGTCCTCAGTAATAAGCAACGTCGTCATCCAGCAGCCATCTCAAATGCAGTGTGGTCAGAATACTCTCTTCAGTGGCCCTTCCAGCTGCCCCCTGCTCTGTACGCCTGCCACCACCAATCTAGGTGTTCCCCTTGCCTTTTCTCTCTAAGGAGATGGAACATCCACCATCTACCAGCTGCTTAGCCAGAAACGTAGAGGCAGTGGGTCCAATGGGGCGGAGCCCCAGAACAGTGCTCTCCACCACCCTGACCACATCACTCCACTGCCCCACTCCTTGTGGCCATCGCCATCCATGCTAGCCTAATGCGACTGCCACACTTCAATTTCACCTCCTTTCATCCCCTCACCCATCTCAGGCTGTGCCCCACACAGCATCCAGTATAATTTTGGCAAAGTATGTGTCATATCTTGCCACTCGCAGCATTAACCTTATAGCAAGAACCTGCCAGAAGGTCCTTCCAGAACCTTCCTACATATACAGAACAAACTTCAAATTAATGGGTCCACCAATCCCTGCCTTGAATCCAGATCTTCCTGGTCATCTGACTTATTTGGATGCTTCATCTTGCAAAAGGTTATGCTGGCCTTCTGTCCCTGGCACAGACTAACCTCACTCTGGCCCTGGGGCTCACATGTGTCTCAGCCTCCTGAGGATGTTCTCCTGCTGTCCTCATATGAACGCTTCTCCTCCCATTTGTGTCTCAGCTCCAGAGACTTCTCCTCCTCCAGGCCTCTCAAACTAGAGCTGCCCCTCCCCACTCCCCCTGCATTTGAAATTTTCTTCACACTACTTACCACTGCCTGAAATGACCTTATTTGTTTGATCATGCTTCTCTCCCCACTAGAAGTATGTGTGTGTGTGTGTGTGTGTGTGTGTGTGTGTGTGTGTGTTTTCCCCCTCTTATCCTTGCTAGGTCTCCAATGCCTAGAATTACACTATCCCTTGAAAGACATTCCAAATAGCAATAGACTGATGGATTATTCCTAAATAACCAATATTTCAGCTCTCTTTAGATGAATGGCTTAAATAAAAGTATTATATTAAATCCTTCGGAAAGTTCTTACTTCTGATTCCCCTGGTAGATACCTTCTTATCTGACTCATCACTGGTGCATTAAAAAAAAAAAAAAGGTACCTAATTCAAGATTGTAGGCTAGTTCACCTGAAAATGCCTAACTATTGTCTCTTTTCATATTTTGTAAAGGCCATTGGCCTTTAGCTATTCTCCATGCATTAGACAAACTTTTGCTAACGGATTGTGATATATACCAGGCCTGTGCAAGGTGTATGCAGCTGGAGTGAGCTCTCAGAGGGCTGAGTGTGGTGGGGAGGACAGGCTCCCCTGGGGAGAAATCAGAAAATGTTCCCAGAAGTAGCATTTGAAGAACGTTGAGGGCACCCAGATATATCAGACCGGGAACATGTCACTTGGCCTCATGTGGGGACATGAAATCACTCAGGCAGTAGATGGACCAATGTGCCTAGAACCGAAAAATTATGGACATGTGTAACCATATCCTAGTTTCTAGAAGAAGGGCCCCTCCAATCCCCCCAGATGAGTTCTGCATTTGGACCCAGTCAGACCGGGCAGAAGGCCTCAACTTCACAACTTGTACTTCCCATTAACTGAAACTTCCGTATGCCATCCATTTCTGTAGTTCAGAAAAGAGTCCCTTGTGCCAGTCATTGATGTTCATACAGGAAATCAGACATGAGATGTCTTTTGGATCATAGTGCTAGTAAAGATGGGCATGATAATGCCTATCTTGAGGGGGAAACCTTTATTGCCCCTGAGAAACCGATTTGCTCTCAAAGGTCACAGAACATCTCTCTGTCCCCGTGCTGAGAGCCTCAGAGCTGGTGTGATTCGAATCATGGTCACTCTTATCACCTTAAGTCTCAGAGTTCTATGCATCTACTCACTTCTTTGCTGCCTTATGTTTCTATTTCCATCTCTTGGTTAAATGTACTGAGTTGTTGCTGTCACTTCTGGTGCTGGTTGGGTTGGTTGGTTGATTTGTTGTGTGTGTGTGTGAGTGTGTGTGTGTGTGTGTGTGTGTGTGTGTTTGGAATAAATAGCTTCAAATGCCTTTGAAGACAGTTATATAATAAACTTTGGTATTTAAAATGTGTTCTCATTTCCTCTGGGTACAATTTAACAAGGGACTAGAAAGGAGTTAAGTTTGCCTAATTTTGACTGAAGTGGTGAAGATCCCCTTTATATTCTGGGTGTCCGTGACTGTTGGGCAGGTGCCCTGGGATTGGCAGTGTGATCCACTGGACCCACCAATGGAAAGAGAAGCCAGTCAGTGATTAAACAAATCTATAACGGAGAAATCTTGATCAGACAGAAGGAACTCCCCTTTCTTAGAAAATAATTTTGTTTACACTAAAGAGGGAAGAAAATAAGGAAAGGAGAAAGTTTGTATTGGGAGAAATTTATAAATATTTAGCTGGTTGAACAGGCAAACATGTTTTGGCTTATTTTGGAATTTACAAGGATTATTTCTTCTCCTTGCCAGACATCAGTAGCTATTGTCTGGCCAGCATCCCTGTTCCCTACCTTCTTCTGCCAAAAAAAAAAAAAAAAAAAAAAAAGAAAGAAAGAAAGAAAATCAGCCACTGAATCCCACCCCCTTGGCCACAGGGCCATGAGTAAAGCTGTGAGCTAGGACAAGTCATCTAGAACATTCCTTGGAAATTCAGATGTGACTACTTAGAGAGGATAGCCTCCTTTTTTCTAGAGTCCAAACCTGAGGCTAGTAAGCCTACAAAGGCTGCCTGCCAAGCTTCTCACTGCCTAAAGGAAGCTCATATGTAGGCAAAGGTAAAGCTTCAGTTCAAATTACTAGAGTTTCTGTCACTTTCAACTGAAAGAATTCTGGCTGGCATAGTCTAATCTTATAAAGGAGTGCAGAGAAGCTCAGGCAGGAATCAAGCACTCCTGGTCATGGCGGGGAGAGACCAGGACTCCCAAAATCCACTCCTGCCCTTCTGCTGGGCCACATCCAGTTCCTCTGCCTGGGCGTAGAGAGGGGCCAGGCACCACATCCAGAGTTTACTCCCAGGAAGATGAAGGACCAAACCTTCAATGCATCCCCTCTTGATCTGCTCCATCCCTTCTTCTGCCCCCCACCCCATGCCCTGTAGTCACAGTGACAGAAAAGACTACACCACTACTAACGATCTCCTAAAAACTACCAAGATTGAGAACCCAGCCATTATTCTGAACCCTGTCTCTGGTTTATACTTCTATTCCTTTAATAAAGAACTTGAGTAATGAACTCCTGCCTTTATTTAAACAGTGCTTCCTGTCTGCCTTGCCCTGTCTCCTGCTGAAAACTCCCACCTGTGTTGCAAACATCTCAGCTGGTCTGGCTACTCCTCCTGTGAGGAAGGTGAAAATGGAGTGAAAAAGAAGCAGAGATCTTTCTCCAGATCCCTGGAGCCAGATCAAGACAAGCCTGTCATGATTCCCACTTCAGTGGAAGGGGCCCTGGGCTTGCCTCCTGGCTTAAGCACCAACTGAGTACTGTAACATGGGACACCTTCTTTCCTGCCCCAACCTTGTGTCCTTCCCCTGTGAAATGCAGAGGTTAGTGATGCTTATTTCAGAGGGACTGTGAGCATTCTGTGAGATTCCCATCTTCACAGGATCTAACATGGGTCTGCGAACATTGCGGGTCCTGGGTTAATGCTCATTTTCTCCTCCTTCCTGTCTCAGCTGATTAGAAAAAGGATGTTTCACATGACACATGACCCTACCTGCTCTCAAGTAAGTTACGTGGAATTATCACATCTTCTCATGCACCAATATACATAAGATGAATGTGCAATACTATTAGAATAAAGAATAGTCTAATTACAGTTCTAACATTCAAGCTGGCACCAAACATTAATTCCTAGGGAATACCAATTGCCAAGGATTTAGTTGCCAACCTGTGATGGGTGTATGTATGCAGCGACTGAACTTGTGAAATCAAGGAGCCATCACACTTTCCAAAACACAGGAGGAAATCTGTTACAGCATTGCATTAATGCACGGGCATGCACACACACACACACACACACACAAACACTGTCCCTCTCCCACTATGCCACTCTGGTCTCATTTCCTTTTTCTGACGATGCTCCTGCATGGATAGATGGGGAGAATGCCAACAATTTTGCCAGCACCACTGACTAGGAGCTTCCACCAGGCTAGAAGGCTGCGAGGATGCTTCCCCAAGCTTCTCCAACAACAGCCCTGTGAGGGCTATTAGCAGTGGATTCCCACTTCATGGGTGGGGATCTGAGGTAAAAAGAAGCTGAGTAATAGTAACTGTAACCAACCAAGAGTGACTGTAACCCTGCTGGATGCTTCTTATGGACTCTGTTTCTGAAGCCATGTGCCTGGGGTCTAGTCCTTGTTACCCCATTGTGCAGGAGACACCACTACCTAACCATGTCATACAGCAACATACTGGAAGAGCCGGGACTGACCCTTAGGTCACTGCTCCCAGAGGGCAGCCCGAGATGCTGAGAGAGACTCCCCACTTGTCTGAGTTCACTTGGATTCCCACCAGGAAGCTGCGATCCAAACCCTGCTCCATCCAATACCGATCTATATCCTACATGCAGTATTTCTGGAGTTCAGCAATTAACTTGACGTAATTCCTGATGGTTTTCTTGAAAAGAAAATGACTGCAAAACTGAACCCAGGGGTGCCTCGGTTATGGTGGGGTCGTGTCTCTTCCCCAGCAGAGAGGTCTGTCCCCAGAGCCACCAGCATCCAGGTTTTGGTCGATAACTCAGATGGGAACAAACAAGATCCTACCTTGCATTTGTGGAAAGCATAAAGTCAGAAGACTATGAAGCAGATCAGGGAATTGGGCTGGGTGGAAACTGGCCTTGACCCTGAACTCCAGCTCTTACCAGGTGCTGTGCCACATGTGAGGCCCTGCTTCAGCTGATAAGATAAAACCAGACGTTTTATGGAAGAAAGCCCTGCAGGAACCAGGACAGGAAGAGAGTGCCCTGCCTCAGGGTGGCTCCCAGTGGGAAAGTCGAAGGGATTGGTACATGCAAGTGTGTGAGGTTAAGAGCATGAATTCCCCTACCTGTCCCAGAAGTGGCAGGTGTCAGACAGCCCTGAATCTGGGAGCTCTGGAAGAAGGAAAACCAGAAGAGCCAAAGATCACGGTCATCCTAAGGACCCACTGCCAAAAACCCAATCTCTTTCTTCTCAAAGGATCAGTGCCAGGGAACAGATGAGAGCCAATACTGTGGACAGAAGAAGACACCAACTCCCGGGGGCTACACGGGCCTTAGGGACTGTCCTCAAAGGTAAGAATCAGCAAGTAAAAGTGATAAATGGATAGGGTTTCCATGCAATCATGCTGTCCCAGGAATGCAGAATGAATGGGAGGTAAGCAAAATGGAAGGCAGAGAGATAAGTGCTGTGCTTTGGATAAGAAATCCAAAGAGGCAATTCATGAGGCCTGCAGGATGTGCGGTCGGTGTGCTGACTGATTGGAATGGGTCTTTGGACAAGAACGATATAAGGGCAGCCCCCAGGTATTGGCTTGGATAGCTGACTAATAAGGACAACTCTTCTAAAGATCAGTCTGAAAGCTGATGCATAATTATAGGAGTCTCCTTATAGACTTAATAATATTCTATGCCATGGATCATAACATGTCATACGGAGTCATCCAATCTGCACTTGGATTCAGTATCCCTCTGTTAATTTGTGTATTTAACATCATATTTCCATTTGAAATGCTCCCATAAGGAAGGAGAGTGGAGGTGGTGAGAGTCAGATGTTAATAGTAACAGACGGGTCTTAGGGATGACCCCCTGTGCACACAGATGTGGGAACCCATCAGTGAGGAACCTGTGAGCCATTCAGAGCAACACACATCCTTCAAATCTCTGCTCCCTCCACCAACCATGTATATTCCTGTGGGCTCAGAGCCTGGAGCTCCGATCTTTGGAAGGGCCTGTCCATGCATCACCTGACTTTTAAACCCTGTCAGAGTTTAAAGCAAGCCCAGCTTGTGGACATCCCTCCTTGTCCTCTGCACTGCATGCACTTCAGACCCCTCCTGGGCTGGGCTTCTGGGGACAGAAGGTCCAGAATCTGAAGGCATCAGAGGCAGATTCTGCAGGAGGCATCTGCTCAGGAAAGAAAGTGGGTGCACCCCCAGCAGCAGGCAGTGTCCGCTGGGGCTGGGCTGTCTACCGTCCTGCTGCCATCTATGTCCTGCTGCCAGAATGTAAACCCTGGGAGCAGTTGAGGCAGCACCTCCCCAAACACATGCTTAGTCCTCCTTTGGGGCCAAGAGTCTAGAGGGCCGTTCAGCTGCAGAAGCCAAAAGCAGACCTCCCTCTATGCTATGTCCCTGACCTCACCTGAATCCATAATCCAGCCTGTCACTGATTCATTCAATTACTCATTGAATCATGTATCCATTACACATTCAGTGCACATTGTTGACCGGTAGAATTATTGACCTCTCCCCAGTGACAGAGATGAGCTTGCTGCTCTGGCTTAGACACAGTCCTCTTGTATTCCCACAGGGCTTGGTGCAGGGCTGTGAGATCAGAGCCAACTGGAATTAAGCCATGACATTTGCTGAAGCCCTCTGGTAAGAGAGGACCTCTTTCTCCCAGACCCAGGAACTGCTGGGGGCTGTGCAGGTGATGGCCTGAGGCACCGACCCCAAGGGGACCAGAGCCAGAACTTGCAGAGAGCAGAGTGGTCCCAGGGACTTCCTGGCAGCCCACGCCCTTCAGGCCTCAACTCCTGAGATATTTTCATGAAGTGCACTAATAAAGCCCCTACCCCATCTTTTTTTTTTTTTTTTTTTTAACTTTAAGCCTACCTTGAGTAGGTTTCCCATGATTGCACCAGGAAGAACGCTGACTGAGTGGTCAGCTTCAAGGTTCTGCTCCTGACCTGCCTCTTCCACAAAACCCTTTTTAATGCCTCCTTGAGTTCCCCAACCAGACACGTGTCTAATTTTATATTCTCCTGTGACTTCCACAGAGCCTGACTCAGTGCCAAATAATAAATACTTGGTATGATTCCTGGGTATTGACTGTCTAGCTGGGGTTTGAATGTTCTACCTTCTTTCAATATAATTTTTCCCTAAACAACCCATAACCACCACCTGCCTTTTAAATCCTCTATTCCTCAGCATATATCCTTGTAGGTCCTCACCTGGGGCCAGGTGACACAGGTATTAGAATGACCCAGCTCCTGGGGCGCCTGGGTGGTTCAGTGGGTTAAAGCCTCTGCCTTTGGCTCGGGTCATGATTCCAGGGACCTGGGATCGAGACCCACATCATGCTCTCTGCTCAGCAGGGAGACTGCTTCCTCCTTTCTTTCTTTCTGCCTGCCTCTCTGCCTAATGTAATTTCTATCTGTCAAATAAATGAATAAAATCTTAAAAAAAAATTGAACTTTAGAATGACCCAGCTCCTTCCTGGTCAGGAGGGGAACAGACAAGGAAACACACATGAGCCCTTGACCTGAGGAAGACCAGGACCAACAGTGAAGATGTCGTGCTAGGACTCAGGGAGGAAGTATGAGCTCTGTGAACGCGGGGCATCAGCCTCTGGCTTCCCACACAGGGCTGGAGGACGAAGACGTGAGTACAGACAGGGGACTGTGTAACATCTGTTTGTACAAAGGAATATCTATGGAAATCTATCTGCCTTGGCAGACAATATTACATGAAGTCTAACACCACAGGAAAAATAAGCACTCACATTACATCATAAATAAATAGGTATGATTCATGTTCATAGAACTGGCTCCTACTTACCAGAGGCCACCAACCCATGGCTTCCTTCGTGTTTTAATTTGAAAATTTACAAAAGCAGGAACAAAAGGGGCAGCTTTGTATTTTCAAAATAATATAGACCTGTGGCCCCAGAAATTAAGAATCTGAGACCCTCAGGTAAAAGCACACTTCATAAGTCTCCACCACCCCCAAATCCTATACCAAAATAGTTAAACATGTAGTTGGGAGGGAGACAAACCATAAATGACTCTTAATCTCACAAAACAAACTGGGGGTTGCTGGGGGGAGGTGGGATTGGGATAGGGGGAGGGGGCTATGGACATTGGGGAGGGTAAGTGCTATCGTGAGTGCTGTGAAGTGTGTAAACCTGGAGATTCACAGACCTGTACCCCTGGGGATAAAAATACATTATATGTTTATTAAAAAAAATTTGGAAGGGGAGGCGAACCATAAGAGACTATGGACTCTGAAAAACATGTAGTGATGAAAATGCTGTGTCTGCTAAGCAATATGCATGATGAGAGTAACACAATAGTATTTGTTCCCAGAACTTAAAGTCTGGAGGTAGCTCAAACCAGGAAACATTTCTGGATCCCTTGTTAAGCACTGTGACCAAACATGTCAATTAGACAAAATGCTGCAGTGCTCAATGATCGTCTCACCATCTAGTTGCTGTGCAAGCCTTTACCGTGTATATTACAACACATGCCGACCTAACACGCACAGCCTCCACCACCGGGGAGGACCAGGCTGTGTTTTCAGGGCACCCCTGTCTGCTCTCCAGCTAGATGGTGAGGGCTAGACTGGCAGGAAGCTCACTAGAACATTCAGGCCCAGGATGTAAAACTGAATTTGCCTTGATCCTCCAGGTGGGGAAGATGAACCTGAACACATAATCACCTGCCGGGCGATCAAGTCCTAATGATTCCATTGAACCATGTCGCCACTTCTGCTCATGTGAGCCAGCTAGTCCTACCCTAAACTTTTCAATTACATGAATCAATAAATTCCCTTCTTTGCTTTAAGCTACTGAAACACATTTCTGTCTTGCAATCAAAGCTTCTAAATTAACAATGTGTCAAAATCCCTCAACTCTCAGTCATTGATGAGGACAAGAGTCAGGTATCATATTCTGTTTCTTCCACTCGCCCTAGCATGGTGTCCCTGGAGGGCTCACTTAAGTAACACTCCCTGAGGGGATGAACTAGCCGCATTCCTGACACTGCAGGGTAATCCACACACTGTTGATCCACCAACAACCCCATCTCTGATGAAGGTGTTCCAGGAAAGGAAGGACTGAACATGGAGAGTCCTGGTTGGAGTGGTCCTCAGCTTTGTGAGTTCTCCCATGCCTGAGCAGACTCTGGGAAACTCATAAGTTCAGATAAAACTCACAGAAGAATAATTAAAGCAGATGGTAATTTACTAATAACCATAATTGCTGTCAGTTATTGAACAGATACCATGAGACTGAAACTAGCCACACATTCACACATTCCATCTTTGTTGCCATATAATGCTCAGAAAAGAAAAAAAAAATCCCTCATCCATCTTCACTCACAGGGAGGGTCATGACTGCCAAGGGTGGCTTACTAAACAGATGCCACCTGCTAATAACCAAAGCTTCAGAGCCTTCCGTTGCTTGTGTCCCTTCTGCGGCTCCGTGTGTTCCCCTCCTGGACATATGGATCCAGCAGCACCCCTAGCCAACTCTGGAAGCATACACATCGCCAGGCTTGGGGGTCTCCCTCTCTGCCCTGGCGATGGGCAAGGGGATAGGAAGCAGCTGTGGCCACACCAGCCACGGCAACAAGCCAGCCCCAATCATACCATGTGTCTGGGCAAGAAGGACCTGAACTGTCTATTGTGTTGTCTTTGCCCCACAGTGGGGGCTCTCAGAGCCCAGTCTTAATGACCAGTTCACCAGCAGCCATGCAGGGACTTGGGGACCAGAAGTGGGGGTGTAGGGACCTGGATGAGCGGGGCCAGCAGGTGAGGCAGTTATCCACCAGCCTGTGCCTAGAGAGAGGCAAACCTGGAACTCTCCAAGGCAGGAAGGAGCAGACTCCAGAGGCAACCCCAAGGTGCCAGCAAGTAGTCTTGCAACTGAAAGACATTTCCAAAAGGGCCAATAATCTGAAACAAGTATCCCTCAGCCACACCTGGAGAAAGACTGAATCCTCTTTCTACTCGCTTGAGAGAAAATAATATTCCAAAATTGTTGCAATATGCAGAGAAATCCAAAAAATACAGTGCCAAACCCTCTATGGAAAAATATTTTGTGAAGATGTATCAGGCCATTATCCTAGTATGCTAGATTTCTGGATTTTTGTTATGTTTGTGAAATTTTCAGTGTTTTAGATTTAAAATTTGCTGTGATTTCCATTCTAAGTATATTTTACCTTCCATACTTGATTTTATATTCATCATTTTGTACTGTTTTTTTTTTTTCTTTTTTGAAGGAAGTACCAGAAACTTTCTACATATACTTTAATCCCCACAGAACCTGGATCCATCCCCAGCTCTGAGAAATTCTGAACTGTCAAAAATAAGTCTTCCTTGCCTACCAGGATGCTTGTAAATGTATGCTTTATTTATCAATAGAGAAGCGTTCTTTATTTTTAAGCCCTAGAAAGTGAAATTGTGCATGACTCTTTTGGATAACACTTATCAGAGTTTAGCTTAATTAGATTCACAAAGGCACGAAAGGCTGGTTCCATAACTGAAATATTCCCCTGTCACAAGACAGCGAGACACTTACGAGCTGGGTTGTGGCCACACCAAAATCATTTGCTTAATTCTAACCCCTTTTACCTCAGAATTCAACTGTCTTTGGAGACAAGGTCTTTAAAAATCTAATTAAATTACAATAACTTTCCTAGCCTGGGCCCTAATCCAGTATGACTGACATCCTCATTAGGAGAGACAACAAAGTGTGTTTGCATAGTGGGGACCTTGAGAAGAGGTATCAAGAAGGTGGTCATCTTCAAGCCAAGAAGAGAGAACTCAAAGAAAGCCAACCTTGCTGCCATCTTCATCTTGGACTTAGAGCCCATAACTGTGAGAAAATAAAGGTCTGATGTTTAAAGCACCCAGCCCGTTGTAAACTCTAATGGCAGCCTGAACAGTTGAAGACGCTGTAACAGATGACTGGAGTTCAGGGGAGAAGCGGAACTGCCTGAAGGAAAGTTTAATTCATTCCAAGTTCTGCAGAGGACCTGTCCAAGGACTGCAGCTTCTTCCCCCCATTACCTACTCCCGAACTGCTGATATGGCAAGTCTGGTCTCTGAGGAAGCAAACCTTTGGGATGGTGAGCACTTTTGAGTCTTCACTCCCAGCCCCATCCCCACCTGCCTGTTCCACAAGCCATTCCCTTGTCTGCCTTGCTCCTCTGACATACTCTTTCCCACCCCGGGGACCCCACTTCCTCCTCCCACCCAAAGCTATGGTACCACACTGAAACTACCCCAATATTCCACTAATTCTCTCCAGATAACCGCACACCCACTCGCAGTATCTCCCCTGTGAATTTCTGAGTCTGGTATTCTGCCCGTAACTCCACCCCAGCCCTTGCAGGAATGATCTCTCTGTCCCTTCTTCCAAGTCACCTTCCTTATTGACCTCCAGAGCCTCAACCCACAAGTGGAGACCTTGCCAGCCACCCTCTCCCTTATTTGTATTTAGTTGTTTCATTTCAAGCTACCAATCACCACATCAAATTGGAGACCTACCCATCCCTCTAGCCCCTGCTTAAAATGTAATCCCCAAACCAGAGATGCCAAAAACAAAACAAAACAAATCAAACAAACAAAAAAATCAAGCCTCCAGAAAATCTCCAGAGAAGCTGGTATGACTAAAATATTTAGTTAATGAATGTAATGTCTTCATAAGAAGTAGTTAAATTCTTGGCATGTGCTTTATTTTAATAGTGATCTGTGGGGCACATGGGTGACTCAATTTGTTAAGCATCTGATTCTTGACCTCAGCTCAGATCTCGACTTCAGGGTTGTGAGTTCAAGTCCAGCATGTGGCTGGACTAGTGACCTACGTATGCATGTCACACAGTGGCCTGTACATGTTCGACTGTCCTTTGGGAAAGGGTCTAGATTGGATTCTGTTCAGATGCTCTTCAGCTTTGTGAAAAAACCCTGTCAGGGGAACATACCAGCAGATCCTTGTGTTGTAAAAACTCTTCCTGAAAGCATACAGGTGAGGGGGTCATTTGTTCAAGTGGATGGCAGCTGGCCAAGACTGATTTGAAGGAAGCCATTCCACCTGGGACGTCTCCCCACTGTGAAGCACAGCACTCTGCCTGGGAATCAGATTTTCATAGTGCACAGTCCAGGGTCCTAGTCTCCCCAGTTAACCGACAGGATGGCTCAGCCCTCAGACGGTGCTTCCTGCCTAGTCTTCCCTGGAAGACAGGACGGGGCAGGGGCAGTCCCTGCAGGAGAGGTGAAGTGATTCTCTCTTCTGGCTTCCTCTCCTTTCTTCTTGTCCTCCCCTACCTCTACCCAAAGTGTGGGCAGCCACAGAGTCTCTCTGTCCTCCTCATTATGAGCTTATCTGCAAGAGACCATGATAGGATGATGGGTCATTCTCTCAGGGAGGTGCAGGCTGTGTCAGGTTGAGACCGCACATGAAGGGAGCCAGCAGAGGAGGGAAGAGGACAAGAGGCACAGAGGCTGTGCCCAAGCCAGGGAGGAACACAAGAGCACATAAAAACTGACATGGAAAAGGGACTCTTTCACAAGTCTCCTCACCATCCTTTCTGTTAAGAGCCACCTACATGTAAGAAGCAAGACTGACCACCCCCTTTTCAGGCCTCTTCTCACCCCTAAGCCGGCTCTCACCTAGCTCAGGCAACCACTGTCCTTCACTGTACCTGACAGGCTCAGCTTCACACTGCCAACACGATGATGGTTAACCAATGAAGCTCTAGAAGCCCTTAATGACTAAAAGACACTTATTTCAAAATGAGATAAAAGAATGTCTCCAAATACCTGAATTCATTAGCTGTACCATAGTTGCACAACCTAAGTAGAAAATATATACATTTTTTCCCCTTAGGAGAAAGTGTGTTAAAAGAACACAACATTGAATAACTGCAAATGTTCCCCAAGCATTTGTAAATCAGTCCCCTTTGACCTCTTTTCTTCCCCCTTTTGTAAAGAAATTTAACAATTACCTTGTTACTCCTTGAAAACTATTTCTGCGCTGAAATTCAATCTCCTGCTGCTGAGAGTCACCTGTTCCCCTTTGGAAGGCTATTCCATTTCTCCTTCAATAATGAGTGGACATGTAAATGCAAGAGAAAAAAAAATTGTTGAGGTTACATTTATTTGATCCACACTGTCCAAGAAAGCAAGTTATAGAAAACCATGTTTCATCCAAGGGTCGAAATTACTGAAATCAACCAAAATCAAATATGGCATATAATGTGGAGAAATCAGATACACGGACACCCTGATGTAAGCAAACACACGAAACAAAACTAAAACTAAACTAAGCAAACGTTAACTTACCAAAGAACAGAGGAGTAAAATGATATTGGAATAAAAAATTACATACCTCCTCTGTTAAATATGAGATAAGATAATCCCAAGCAGTTCTTTACAAAAGGCCACAGATTCACTTTTGCATATGATGCCCTTCATAGTGAAACAGCAAAAATGTTGTTGATATTTAATATATCTCTGAAGTTCATGTAATTATATTAAACAGTTGTACATTGTAATCATGCTATTTTTAATTATGATGTAATAATCATGTCAATCTACCCAAAGATCCTAACTTCATTAACTATACCCTGAAAAATATTCCTGAAAATTTTATCATTAAGAATATGACATATTTAGCACCACCCGATGGTAAAAAGAGAGATGAAAAAGGCCCTTGATGTTTGAGTCATGAAAGAAAAATTAGTATATTTTCAGATGAGTGTATATATTTTGCAACATGAAACATTTTAAGGACTTTAGTATCTGCATGACACCGATATTCCTAGAGATTAAAATATTTAGAGAGTTTTATGTAAACTCGACCAAAATTGTGTATACAATTAATTATAAGCCACATCACTATTCTTCATATCCAAAAGTTTTATTTGATAATCAAGTTAAATTTGTAAGACATATAAAATTCGGTATTTAACAAAATTTCTTGAGTTGTGAGGAAGTATATGCCATGAGAGAATACCAAAAACTACAAATTTTGCAGCACAAAATCCTTTCCCAAATTTAGTTTTTCTATACTCAAAATACAAATATTTTTAAAATGTGCTGGAGACCTCCAGTTTTAAGAGAGAAGAGTAGAAAAGGAATTTCAGCCTTCTTACAAAGTCAACCTGCAATTTCCAACAAAACTCAAAGCACACACATAAACCCAGGGCAAAGTATATAAGAAATGGGAAGGAAATGCAGGGACTGACAGTCAAGCAGGAGAGAAGATGCCATGGTTGCAGAAATTTAGACAAGGCCGAGAGGGTAAAAGTCCCAGAGAAAGTGGCATGGTCTGAGAGGCATGCCTTGTCCGTTGCTGAGGACAGCTGAAAGAGATAGGCATTGGGCAGCTCCCATCACCTGAGTTTGGTACAAGGAAAGCAGGATATGATGGGCTATATGGAAAATTCATCAGACCTGCCATATATTGAGGAAGCAGTCTATTCGTGAGGCAAGAAGCAGAAGAGAACCTAAGCATTATGGGCAGCGGTGCCTCAGAACATTTCAGATGACATTGAAAGTAAACTCTGGTGTAAGTATTCTTAAACCCAAGTCCCTGTGTCCTATGAGGAATTCCTACTAACAAGTCTACGGCCCTGCCTTTCACTGTGTTATTTTGCAATTAACTGGACAAGCTCTGAGATGTAAAGAAAATCCTTAAAACCTACCAAAAGACATAATGATCAAGATTGAGAAACAATCAAAATAAAATTGAAATAAGCAAAGAATTAACAAGGACTAGAAAGAAATGCAAGACAAATCAAGAGATCCAACATATGCCTAACTATTGCCCAAGGGGGAACAGCGTCAAATACATATATTTATTTATTATTATTTTTAAAGATTTTATTTATTTATTTGACAGAGAGAGATTACAAGTAGGCAGAGCAGCAGGCAGAGAGAGAGGAAGAAGCAGGCTCCCCACTGAGCAGCAAGCCCAATGTGGGGCTTGATCCCAGGACCCTGGGACCATGACCTGAGCCAAAGGCAGAGGCTTAACCCTCTGAGCCACCCAGGCGCCCCTCAAATACATATATTTAGATAGATGTACTAAGAAAACTTTACAAAAATAAAATATTTTCATCTGCAGAATCAAGAGACATGTCTCAGGAAAAACTGACAGAGGCAATACACATACTGAAAAAAGAAAGGAGTAAGTATATTCTATAAAGGAACATTAGAACAAAAAATACAAATCTTGGGAAATATTGAAAGAAATATACACATACCAAAATACCAGGCCTCAAAGATAACCTCAAGTAATTCCCAAAAGTAGAAATAATAAGACAAAATGCCTTGATCACAATGAACAAAGAAATTTATAATGAAACCAAAACACACACACAAAAAAACTAACAAAGTCTCTATCATTTGGAAACTAAAAGACTCAATTCATAGTCAAAGAAGAAATAAAAACTAAATTTTTGCTATAACTACAAAACAGCAGTAATTAAAAGGATGCCTAGAAGAACGTATGGGTTATATCTAAAGCAGAGCTCAAGGAAAAATGCACAGTCCTGTATGTATATTATAAACAGAAAAGTTAAAATTACTTGTATTTTTACATGTAGACCATCTTTCATTACATGCAGATTTTACATGTAGATTATCAAATGGTTCAAAATAGAAATAATAGAAAAATATAGAAAATAGAAAAATAATAGAAAAAATAGAAAAGAAGGCCAAAAATAATTGGAGAATTAGTAAGCATAAACTGAAAGCAAATAGAAAAATGAAAATGATAGTAATGATAAGTCCAAGAATTTCAGTACATATATACAGGCATACAGACACCTACTATTACCTAGTCTAATTTCAATAAACAAGAAAGCACAAATAAACAATCTAATAAATTATAAAGGGAGAAACTTTAAGAATCCTAAGCCTGAACTTAATGTGACTCTAAAAATCTGAAGAGATTATTTTCTTCAAAATATAAATTGCCAAAACTTATATAAGAAGTGGAAATTCAAAATCAATTACTCTAGAGGAAATACAAAAAAATTGTTAGTGTTGACAGCTCACCAAATCAGTGAAATTAGATGATTTGACAAGAGAATTCTATCAATCTTTAAGAAACAGATAATGCCACTGTTCTGTCAAACTATTCTACATCAGGGATGGACAAAGAAGACTTTCAGTCCTCTGCTTTAAACTACTGTAACATTGATTCACAACAACAACAAAGATTACATTAATAAAGGAAATATAATTTATGAATGTCAATGCAAAATCCTTAAGAAAATATTAAAAGAACACTATACAACAAGCAGTCACCTTAACCTCAAAATGCAAGAGTGGATAAAATTTATTGAGTTGATTAATGTAAATCATCATTGAGGAACTTCTGGGGGAGATGACAGAGTAGGAGGATCCTAAGCTCACCTTCTCCCATGCACACAACTAGATTACAGCCACATTAGTGTAAAAAACCTAGAAAATGACTGGACGACTGGAAGAACACAATCTCCACAGGTAAATGTAGAGAATAGGCCATGTAAACGAGGGTAGGAGCTGTGAGGACACACCTGGGAGCCAAACAGACCCATAGGACTGTTCATGTAAGGGCAGGACATGGTGGTAAGGAGAGGGGAGAGGTACAGATCCCCACATGTAGCTCGCAGATGTAGGGTACCCACACGGGGAAGACAAATCCCCATAACATTTGGCTTTGAGAACTGGAGGGGCCCGGCTACCTGAGTTCTTAAAATCATTGTGTTTCACAACTGGAACTTTAAAATTCAGTTGGTGCTTGGCTCTGGGAGAGTTGGAGAGCAAGAGGAAAATGAGTTCCCACCCTTAAAGAGAAGAATAACAAGCAGCCCCTGCAGAGTCAGGGGAACATAAATCCCTGGATACCTGCAGAGATACACCCAGCCTAGGTCCAGCAGAGATACACCCAGCCTAGGTCCAGGGACAGTTGCCGGACCCAGCTTTCCACCCAGCTCAGGAACAGCACACTCCAATCTGGGTGAGTTTCAGATCTGCCCCTCCCAACTTGGCCAGCCTAAGTAGGCATTTTCTTGGGCTGCTGCCCACCTCCTCCCACAGTAGATCAGCATGGACCTTGCTGACCCTGTGTACCCCGTCCCTGAATTCTCCTGCAGATTATCCCCTTCAATATGCCCTTGGTCAGAGTCCACCCAAAACAGAGCCACAAACTAGCAATATATAAGCAGTCCCAAAAGGGACCAGCACCACTTCAAAATGACTCCTTCCTTGGATAGAGGGGATGATAAACACACACACACACACACACACACACACACACACACAAAGAGAGACAGAGAGAGAGAGAGAGTCCAACTGCAACTCTAGCAATGGGGAAGGGGCAGACATCAGGTATCACTGCAGGACATGTCCACCAAGTAAAGCTTCTCAGGGAACAACACAGGGAAAACACCCTGCTGCTTGGTGATACTGCATTCAGGCAAACAACAGCCCTATCTTTCAAGTCAAAGAGGCTACACACTGGCCCACTAATAACACATGGTATCACCTAGGCCCACAGTAGGCATAGGAGACCATTGCAGATGCCTGGATTGAAGGCAAAAGCAGCTCAGCCATAATAGTGGGGCTAACACAACATACACAGGGGACCGTATGAGGCACCAGATTCTGGTGAACAGGGGACATTACACTGCAGGATACCATTAGACCTCTTCATAAGGCCACTACATTTGAGAGCAGGAGACATAGCCTACTTTCCTGATACATAAAAACAACACAGAACTAGACAAAATGTGGAGACAGAGGAACATGCCCCAAATGAAAGAACAGGACAAGAACTAAATGCAAAAGAAAGAAATAATACACCTGACATAGAATTTAAAGTAATGGTCATAAAGATACTCACTGGATTAAGCAAAGAGTGGAGGACTTCAGGGAGACCATCAACAAAGAGGTAGAAAACATATAAAGGAACCAATCAGAGGTGAGGAACTTAAAAATTGCAATTAAAAATACACTGGATGAAATAAATAGTAGACAATAGAGAGAAGAAGAATGGATTAATGACCTTGATGACAGAGTAATTAAAACTGTCAAGCTGAATAGAAGACAAGGTGGAAAAAAGAAAAAATATATATATATGAAGGGACCTCAGTGACACAGTCAAGAATAATAAAATTCACATTATGTGGATACCAGAAAGAGGAGAGGGAAAAGGGGAGGCAGAAAATATATTAAAAATTAATAGCTCAAAAACTTCCAAATGTAGGGAAGGAAACAGAAATCCAGATGCAGTAGGCATAGAGAGTCCACAGCAAAATCAACCTGAGGTCCACATGAAGACACAATGTAATTCAAATGGCAAAAGTAGTGATAGAAAATTTTAAAAGGAGCCAGAGAAAAGAAAACAGTTACCTTCAAGGGAAACCCCAAAGGCTACCAGCTGTTTCTTAGCAGAAACTTTGCAGGCCAGAAGAGAGTGGCATCGTAATATTCTAGTGCTGAAAGAGTAAAACCTGCAACCAAGAATACTCTATCCAGAAAGTCTATCATTCAGAGTAGAAGGAGATATAAAGTTTCCCAGACTAAGAAGAATTAAAGGAATTTATTACCACTAAATCACCTTATAAGAAAGATTAAGAGGACTCTGAATAGAAAGGGAAAACCGTAAGCAGGTGTAAGTAAAGTAGAAGGCACAAAAGCAGTAAAATTAAGTATGTCTATAAAAATATGTCAAGGGATTCACAAAAGAAAAGGATATATGGTATAATGCCATATTTTAAAATGTGAGAAAAGGGGGACACCTGGGAACCTCAGTTGATTAGGCATCAGACTTCGGCTTCGGTCATGATCCCCTGGGATCAAGTCCCATTGGGCTTCTTGTTCACTAGAGAGTCTGCTTCTCCTCTCCCTCTGTTGTTCCCCCTGCTTGTTCTGTCTCTCTCTCCCTCTCTCAGTCAAACAAATAAATAATATTTTTTAATGTGGGAAGGGATGGGGTAAAGCATGGTTTCAAACTTAAGCAACCATCAACTTCATATAGACTGCTATATGCCTAAGATATATATAAACTGAATGGTAGCCAAAAATCAAAAAGCCATAATAGACACTCAAAAAATAAAGAGAAAGGAATCAAGGGTATCACTAAGGAAAGCCAGAAAACTGTGAGAGAAGAGAGCAAGAGAATAAATGAACAGAGAACAACTACAAAAGCAACCAGAGAACAAGTAACAAAATGGCAATAACTATATACCTCTCAGTAATTACCCTAAATGGTAATGAGTTAAATACTCCAGATCAAAAGACATAAGTAGCAAGGAATGGATAAAAAAGCAAGACCTATCTACATGCTGCCTACAGGAGATTCACTTCAGATCTAAAAATACATGTGAATTGAAAATGAAGGGATGGAAATACATTTGTCATACAAATGGAAGTTAAAAGAAGGCTGAGGCAGCAATACTTACATTGGAAGTAATAGACTTTAAAACAAAGACTGTAATAAGAGACAAAGAACACACTATATAATCATAAAGGTAACAATCCAAAAAGAAGATATAATGATTGTAAATATTTATGCACATAATCTGGGAGCACTCAAATATATAAAGTAACCAATAGTAAACATAAAAGAAATAATACAATAATAGTAGGAGATTTTAACACCACACTGACATCAATGGATATATCATCCAATCAGAAGATCAACAAGCAAAGTGTGGCTTTGAATAACACATTGGACAAGATGGAACTAGAATATATAGTCAGAACATTCCATCCTAAAACAGCAAAATACACATCCATTTCAAGTGCACATGGAACATTCTAGTGATTAGATCACGTTTTAGGCTACAAAACAAGTCTCAACAAATTCAAAACGACTGAAGTCATACTATGCATCTTTTCCCACCACAAAGCTGTGAAAGTAGAAATTAACCACAAGGGAAAAAAAACTAGAAAGAACATAAATACGAGGAGGTTAAATAATATGCTACCAAACAACAAATGGATCAAGAAATCAAGAAGAAAATAAAAAAAGACATAGAGACAAATGAAAATGAAAACACAATGCTCCAAAATTTTAGAGATTCAACAAATGGCCTTCTAAAAGAGAATTTAATAGCTATACACACCTACCTTAAGATGCTAGAAAAATCTCAATTAAATAACCTAACTTTACACCAAAAGGAGCTAGAGAAAGAACAAACGAAACCCAAACCAGTAGAAGTAAGGAAATAATAAAGATTAGAGCAGAAATAAATGGAACAGAAACTAAAAAACAAAACAAACAAAAACCAGTTGAGAACATCAATGAAACCAGGAGCTGTTTCTCTGAAAAGATAAAAAAATGACAAACCTTTAGCCAGCTGTAGACTAAAAACCTTTAGCCAGAGAGAGTGAGAAAGAGAGAGAAAGAGCGAGAGAGAGAGAGAAGACACAAGCAAAATTAGAAATGAGAGAGGAAGAATAACAACTAACACCAGAGAAATGCAAAGGATTTTAAGAGATTATCATGAAAAAATATATGCCAACAAGTTGGACAACTTTAAAAACAATGGATACATTCCTAGAAACATATCATTTCCCTAAACTGAATCCAGAAGAAATAGGAAATTTGAACAGACCCTTTAGCAAAAATGAAATTGAATCAATAATCAAAAACTCCCAACAAAGAGAAAACCAGAACAAGATGGCTTCACAGGCTAATTCTACCACATATGATAGAAGACTGAACACCTATTATTCTGAAATTATTCCAAAAAATAGTAGAAGAAGGAAAGCTTCCAAATTCATTCCATGATGCCAAAATTATGCAGATGCCAAAAGCAAACAAACAAGCAAAGAAACAAAAATACAAAAACAAAGAAACAAACAACAACAACAACAAAAAAAAAACCCACACCCAGATAAAGACATTATGGGGAAAAGAAAGAAAGAAAGAAAGAAAGAAAGAAAGAGAAAGAAATAGAGAGAAATAGAGGCCAGTATCTCTGACAAACATAGATGGAAACTCCTGAACAAAAATGTTAGCAAACTGAATCTAACAATGTATATATATATATATATATTTTTAAATATCATTCAGCACAATCAAGTGGGATTTATTCCTGCAATGCAAGGGTGTTTCAAGAGTACATATTTTACATGATACATCACATCAACCATATGATCATTTCAATAGTGCAGGAAAAGCTTTTGACAAAGTATAGCATCAGCTCATGACAAAATCCCTCAACAAAGTAGGTTTAGAGGGAACATACATCAACATAATAAAGTCTATCTCTGAAAAACCTACAGGAAACATTAAACTCAATGGTGAAAAACTAAGAGCTTTTACCCTAAGAAGAGGAAGAAGACAAGAATGTTCAATCTCACCACTTTCATTCAACATAGTATTGACCTCTTTGGATTTTTTCATAGGTGCACTTTGCTTGGTTTATGATTGATATTTTGGACTCTGTATATTCCCTCAACCAGATCTTAGCAGAATGACAAGGGGAAAGAACGTCCAGTCATGAAAAGAACCAGAGACGCTGGTCCCTGCCACAGATCTAATGGGTATGGATATAAGTAAGATATCAGAGATGGACTTCAGAGGAGCAATCACAAAGTCCCTAGGCAGGCTTGAGAAAAGTATTCAAGACAACATAAAATCTACAAGGGCAGAATGAGATCTAATCGGGATGACATTAAAAATGCTATGAATGAGATGAAGTCTAAAGTGGAAACTCAAACAGCCAGGGTAAAAGAGGCAGAAGAACGAATTCGTGAGCTAGAAGGTAAACTGATTGAAAGAAAGGAAGCTGAGGAGGAGAGGGACAAACAGTTAGAAGCTCATGAGAACAGGCATAGAGAAAACAATGACACCATAAATTTGGCCCAGTGTCAGAATTATTGGGATCCCTGTGGGAATGAAGGGAGACAGTAGAATATATATTTGAGTAAATCATAGCAGGGAACTTCCCTAAGTTGGGGAAGAAAACAAGCCTTCCTCTCCATAAAGCAGAGAGGACCCATCCAAAGATCAATAAAAATAGGCCAAAGTCCTGGCATATAATAATGAAACTTCAAGTCTTAGAGCCAAAGAGGCTACCTTGAAAGTTGCTACAGAGAAGAGATGTATTACACACAGTGGGAGGAGCATTATAATAACATCAGACCCATCCACAGAGACCTGACAAGCCAGAAAGAGCTGACAAGGCATATTCAGGGTACAATAGGAGACATTTTAACTAAAAATACGTTATCCATCAAGGCTGCCACTCAGAATGGATGGAGAGAAAAGGGCCTTCCAGGACTCATGGAAACTGAATGAACACGTGAAAACCAAGCCAGCCCTGCAAGAATGTTTAAGGGGGTTTCTTTGAAAGATGAAAGACCCCAAGAGTAATATGGACAAGACACTAACAGAAGCAATCTATAGAAACTGGGACATCACAGGCAACATGAGGGCAAGAAGGTCCTATCTCCCAATAGTTACTGAAAACGTGAACAGGATATATGGTCCCATGAAACATAGTAGGTTTTCTGATTTGAAGAAAAAGCCTGGACCCATCCACATGTTGTATAGAAACACTCATTTTGAACCTAAAGATACCTCCAGACTGAAAGAGAGGGGACTGAGACCTATTTTTCATTCCAAAGAATCAAGAGAAAGCTGGGGTAGCAATTCTCATATCAGACAAGTTAGATTTTAAACCAAAGACTGTAATAAGAGATGTAGAGGGATACAATATCATACTTCAAGGGTCTATCCAACATGAAAATCTAGCAACTTTAAATATATCTGCCCCCTACATGGGAGTAGCCAACTACATCATCCAAATATTAAACAAAATAAAGAATCCTATTCATAACACATGAATAGGCAGAGACCACAACATACCACACACAGAAATAGATCACCTAAGTAGAAGACTGTTCAAAAAGTAACAAGAGCTTTGAAGGACACACTGGAACAGCTGGAATTCAAATATAAAAACATAACATTCAGGGGCGCCTGGGTGGCTCAGTGGGTTAAGCCACTGCCTTCGGCTCAGGTCATGATCTCAGGGTCCTGGGATCAGGTCCCGCATCAGGCTCTCTGCTCAGCAGGGAGCCTGCTTCCCTCTCTCTCTCTGCCTGCCTCTCTGTCTACTTGTGATCTCTCTCTGTGAAATAAATAAATAAAATATTAAAAAAAAATAACATTCTGTCCTAAAACCAGAGAATGCCATTGTTGTTGAGTACAAACATAACTGCCTCCAAAATACATTACATATTGGTTGATCAGAGCTTTGTCATAAACCTTGAAATCAGGCAATGAAATGCCCCAAGCTTTGTTTTCTTTTTCCACATTTTGTTGGTAATTCAGGGTCTTTTCTTGTTCCATGCGCATTTTAGGATTGCTTGTTTCAACACTTTGGAAAATGCTGATGGTATTTTGATCGAGATGGGGATGAAAGTATAGATTTCTCTGGGCAGCATAGAGATTTTATCATTGTTTATTCTTCTGATCCAAGAGCATGATTTTTTTTCCCATTTTATGTGTCTTCTTTATTTTCTCTCTTGAGTGTTAGGTGGTTTCACAAGTATATATCCTTTACCTTTTTGGTTAGGTTTCTTCCAATGTATAACATACTGTGATCACTACTAAGGCAGCATGGTACTGGCATGGAAATAGAAACATATAACAGTGAAAGTGTGTAGAGAGCCCAGATATGGATGCTTAAATATATAGTCAACTACAATTACAAAGCAGGAAAAAATATCCAGTGGAAAAAAGACTGTCTCCTCAATTAATGCTGATGGAAAACTGGGCAACTATGTTCAGTAGAATGAAACTCCACCGATCTCTTTTATCAGACACAAATATAAACTGTAAATTGATAAATGACCTCAGTGTGAGACAGGAATCCATCAAAATCCTGGAGGAGAACATAGGCAGTAAGCACTTTGACATCAGCCACAGTAACTTCTCTCAAGGCACATCTCCATAGGCAAGGGAAAAAAAAGTGAAAAATGAGCGTTTGGGTCATCATTAAGACAGAAAGCTTCTACACTGCAAAGGAAACTGTCAACAGAACAAAGAGACAACCCATGGAATGGGAGAAGATATTCCCAAATGACAATACAGACAAAAGGCTGCTATCCAAGATCTATAAAGAACTTCTCAAACTCCACACCAAGAAAGAAGATAATCAAGTCACAAAATGGGCAGAAGAAATGAACAGAGACTTCTCCAAAGAAGACATAGAAATGGCTAACAGACACATGAGAATATGTTCATCACCATTAGCCATCAGGGAAATTCCAATCAAAACCACATTTTACTAGTTAGAATGACAATAATAAGGCAAGAAACCCGAAGTACTGGAGAGGATGTGGAGAAAGTGGTCCTCTCTTACACTGTTGGTGGGAATGCCAGTTGGTGCAGTCACCTTAGAAAACAGTGTGGAGAGTCCTCCAAATATTAAAAATAGAGCTACTCTCTGACCCTGAAGTTGCACTACTGGCTATTTACAACAAAACTACAGATGTATTGAAATGAAGGGTCATATGGACCCCAGTGTTCATAGCCGTAATGGCCACAAAAGCCAAACTGTGGAAATAGTCAAGTTGTCCATCAACAGATAAATGGATAAAGAAGATGTGGCCCATATATACAATGGAATAATACTCAGCCATCAGAAAGGATGAATACCCCAATTTTGCATCAACGTGGAAGGGACTGGAGGAAATTATGCTGCTTATAAGATGTTAAGCAGAGAAATTCAATTATCATATGGTTTTACTTACTTGGGAACATAAGGAATAACAGAGACCACATTAGGGGAAGGAAGGGAAATGTGAAGGTGGGGAATTGGAGGGAAAGATAAACCACAAGAGAATGTAAACTCGAAGAAACAGAGAGTTTTAGAGGGGAAGGGGTTGGGGAGATTGGTGAGGCTGGTTGTGGTTATTAACGAGGGCATGTACTGAATCAAACACTGGTTGTTATACTTAAACCATAAGTCTATGAACTCTACATCAAATATTATTGATGTACTGTAGAGGTATGATACATATTTTATTTATTTTATTTGTACCTAACAATTTTTTTCTCTTTCTTTCCCTCTTTTCTTCTCTTTCATTCTTCTTTCTTTCCTGGTGCTAAGGTAAATGATATTGTTTTTAATATTTCATATTACACTTGTTCTTTGATGCCATATGGCATACAGCAAGGTTGCAGATTGTATATTAAAATTTTGCCTTGCAAGTTTGCTAAATTTCTTATTATTTCCTGAGAGCTTTTGTCTACTCTTGGATTTTCTACCCAATAAATAGATCATGTATGAACAAAAGTGTTTTTAATTTTTCCTTCTCAATTTATATACATTCCATTTCTTTTGCTTTTATAATTGAATTTCCTAATATTTTCTGCACAATGTTGAAAAGGACTAATGAGAGGGAACATACTTGTATTGTTCCCGATCTTAGTGTGAAAGTTTCTAGTTTCCCACTATTAACTATAAATTTCACAGTAGGTTTCTTGTAGATATTTTTTGTCACGATGAACTGTTACTTCTCTTTCTAGTATATTAAGACGTTTAATTGTGAGTGGGTATCATATATTGTACAATGCTCTTTAAGTATTAATATGGGAAGTGTTTATTTTCTTATTTATTCTTTTGATATAATGAACTGCATTAAGATATTTTAGAATGTTCAATCTCACATAATTGCAATATATCTACTTAATTGTGATATATAATTCTTTTATACATTATTGTAATCAATTTGTAGCATTTTTGAGGATGTTTGTAACTATATTCAAAAGAGAAACTGATGTGTCTTTTTTATATCATTGTTGTAATTATAATAGGGTAATGATGATACCATCGAAGGAATCAGAAGTATTCCAATTGCTTTTATGCCCTGAAAGTACTTGTAGGTAATTAATTCAATCTGTTCTTTCAATGTTTAATTAAATTCACCAGTGAACCCACCTGGGCCTGTAGTTTCTGTTTTGGAAGGTTAGTAATGATTATTCAATTTATTCAATAGATAAAGTCCTATTCATTTTGTCTCTTTCTTCTTAATGAGTTTTAGCAAACTGTGTCTTTCAAAAATTTCTTGATTTCCACTAAGTTATCAAACTTGTCACCTTTGAGTTATTCATAATATCCCTTTCCTATTCTTTGAATTTCAGTGGGATCAGTATTCATGTCCCCTCTTTTATTTCTGATATTAATCAATTGTGTCTTCTCCTCTCTCTTATTATTTCATTAGCCTGATTAGAGTTTTATCAATTTCATTAATCATTTTATAAGGATTTTTTTAAATTCCACTTAGTTAAGATACAGCATAATATTAGTTTCAAGTGTATAATGTAGTGATTCAACACTTTTATACATCACCTAGTACTCATCACAAAACAAGTGCGTTATTTAATCAAATCACCTAATTTTGAATTTTTTTTCTTTTTCTTGATTTTTTCTCTATTGATTTAACTGATTTTGCTCTAGTATTTATTATTCCTATCATTTCTTTGTCTTTTTTGTTACATTGTCATTAATTTAGTTTTTGTTGCATTGTATTTATTGATCTAGTATTTATAATTCCTGAGAAATGAATGTAAATTATTGATATTAGACTTTTCTTTCTTAATATATGCATTCAACATAACACATTTCCATGTAAGCTGTATGTCTCCACATTCAATAAAATTCACTAAGTTATTTTTTCTTTTTTATGTATTGCAACAGTTGAGGGGATACTGGGTGGCTCACTTAGGACAGCATGTGGCTTTTGACATTGGGGCCATGAGTTCAATCCCGCATCTGGTTGTAGAGATTATAAGTAATAAACTTTAAAAAAATACAATTTTCTTGAGATGTATGTGTTTGCCTGTGTTATTTAATGTATGTTGTTTAATCCTTACATGTTGAAATGTTTACTTTAGGTTTCAACATTGGTTTCTTTTTTTACATTTTCATTTATTTTTTTTTAATTTCTTTTCAGTGAATTCATTGTTTATGCACCACATCCAGTACTCCATTTCTAGTTGCATTGCACTATATTCTGAAAAAAGACATTATATGATTTCTATTAACATTTGTAAAGGTGTATTTTGCAGCTCAGAATGTGACCTATTTTGGTGTACAGTCCATATAAGTATGAAATAATATGTATGCTGATGATATTGGAATATGTCTATACATGTTCATTCTGTGGATTTTTTTATTATTATTCCAAATATTTATTTAGATTCTAGTTAGGTAATACATATGGTGAAATTGATTTCAGGTGTAGAATTTAATGATTTATCACTTATACATATCACCCAGAGCTCATCGCGGCACATATATTCCTTAACACCCATTACCCACATAACCAATCCCCCTCCAACTTCCTCCATCAACCCTCAGTCTTTTTTCCACATTTTGGAGTTCCTTATGGCTCGCTTCCCTTTTGTTGCTGGTGGTGTTGTTTAATATCCCTAGTTTCATCTGTTCTGTTTTAAATTCACATATGAGTGACATCATATGGTATTTGCTTTTCTGTGACTACAAAATTTCATTTTCATAACAAACACTTGCTGTGTCAATGTCATGGGAAATGGCAAGATTTCATTCTTTTGGGTGGGTATGTAATATATATATGTGTGTGTATGTGTGTGTGTTTATATCA
>NW_025721354.1:0-103056 GCF_922984935.1 Meles meles
CTAGTGGCGCGGGACTCAGGGTTCCCCATGGGGAGACCTCAGGCTCAGGCCCCTGGCAACGGAAGGCTGAGCAAGCAGGCCCGGGCCCGGGCCCGGCTTTCGGGGCTGGCCCGGCCCCAGCTGCCGGCGCCAGGGAGGGGACCCCCGGGAGGCTGAGGAGCGGGAGGCGTAGGCCTTCCCGCGGCACGCCTCCCGGAGCTCCTCCTCCTCCTGGCGGTGCCGGAACGCGACGACACGCGGTCCCGGACAGGGGCCCCGGGGGGGGCGGCCCTGCGGCCCTGTGGTGCCCGAAGTGTGTTCGCCGGGCGTTTTCCGGCCAACTCTCACGAGCGTTCTGCCCCAAATCGGGATCGATTTGGGCAGAACGCTCGTGAGAATTGGCCGGCGTTGGGCAGCCCTGGTCAGCGCCCAGTTTCGCGTGGAGCAGGGCCCTTTCTCGCTCGGGGCATGTCGCGGCCACCCGGAAAAGGAGCCGCGACGATGGGCGCGGCCGGCGAGCCGCGGCGCCGGGGAGTTTTCCCCGAGCAGAGTGGATGGAGGCGCCGTGGCTGGGCGTCCGCCTCCGCCGTGGCGGGCGGGCCGGGGCGCCCCTGGAGGGGGCTGGCCTCTGTGGGGAAACGGACTGGTCTCTCACTCCGCGGCTAGGACGAAGCCGCGACAGGTGCCGTTGTCGCCGGGACGGTCGGGGACTCGTGGCGCGGGACTCAGGGTTCCCCATTGGGAGGCCCAGTCTCAGGCCCCTGGCAACGGAAGGCTGAGCAAGCAGGCCCGGGCCCGGGCCCGGCTTTCGGGGCTGGCCGGCTCCAGCTGCCGGCGCCAGGGAGGGGACCCCGGAGGCTGAGGAGCGGGAGGCGTCGGCCTCCCCGCGGCACGCCTCCGGAGCTCCTCCTGGCGCTGCCGGAACTCGACGACAAGCGATCCCGGACAGGGCCCCGGGGGGGCGGCCCTGCGGCCCTGTGGTGCCCGAAGTGTGTTCGCCGGGCCTTTCCGGCCAATTCTCACGAGCGTTCTGCCCAAATCGGGATCGATTTGGGCTAGAACGCTCGTGAGAATTGGCCGGTGTTGGGCAGCCCTGGTCAGCGCCCAGTTCCGCTTGGAGCAGGGCTCTTTCTCGCTTGGCGCATGTCGCGGCCACCCGAAAACGAGCCTCGACGATGGGGCCGCGGCCGGCAGCCGCGGTCCTGGGGAGTTTTCCTCGAGCAGAGTGGATGGAGTCGCCGTGGCCGGGCGTCCGCCTCCGCCGTGGCGGGCGGGCCGGGGGCGCCCCTGGAGGGCTGGCCTCTGTGGGAAACGGACTGGTCTCTCACTCCGCGGCTAGGACGAAGCCGCGAAAGGTGCCGTTGTCGCCGGGACGGTCGGGGGACTCGTGGCGCGGGACTCAGGGTTCCCCATGGGGAGGCCCCCAGGCTCAGGCCCCTGGCAACGGAAGGCTGAGCAAGCAGGCCCGGGCCCGGGCCCGGCTTTCGGGGCTGGCCCGGCCCCAGCTGCCGGCGGCCAGGGCGGGGAACCCCGGAGGCTGAGGAGCGGGAGGCTTCGGCCTCCCCGCGGCACGACTCCCGGAGCTCCTCCTAGCGGTGCCGGAACGCGACGACACGCGATCCCGGACATGGCCCCGGGGGGGGGCCGCCCTGCTGCCCTGTGGTGCCGAAGTGGGTTCGCCAGGCGTTTTCCGGCCAATTCTCACGAGCGTTCTGCCCAAATCGGGATCGATTTGGGCAGAACGCTCGTGAGAATTGGCCGGCGTTGGGCAGCCCTGGTCAGCGCCCAGTTCCGCGTGGAGCAGGGCCCTTTCTCGCTCGGGGCATGTCGCGGCCACCCGGAAAACGAGCCGAGACGAGTGGGGCGCGGCCGGCAGCCGCGGCGCCGGGGAGTTTTCCCCGAGCAGAGTGGATGGAGGCGCCGTGGCCGGGCGCCCGCCTCCGACGTGGCGGGCGGCCGGGGCGCCCCTGGAGGGGGCTGGCCTCTGTGGGGAAACGGGACTGTTCTCTCACTCCACGACTAGGACGAAGCCGCGAAAGGTGCCGTTGTGGCCGGGACGGTCGGGGGACTCGTGGCGCGGGACTCAGGGTTCCCCATGGGGAGGCCCCCAGGCTCAGGCCCCTGGCAACGGAAGGCTGAGCAAGCAGGCCCGGGCCCGGGCCCGGCTTTCGGGGCTGGCCCGGCCCCAGCTGCCGGCGCCAGGGAGGGGACCCCCGGAGGCTGAGGAGCGGGAGTTGTCGGCCTCCCTGCGGCACGCCTCCCGGAGCTCCTCCTGGCGCTGCCGGAACGCGACGACACGCGATCCCGAACAGGGCCCCGGGGGGGGGCGGCCTTGCGGCCCTGTGGTGCCCGAAGTGTGTTCGCCGGGCGTTTTCCGGCCAATTCTCACGAGCGTTCTGCCCAAATCGGGATCGATTTGGGCAGAACGCTCGTGAGAATTGGCCGGCGTTGGGCAGCCCTGGTCAGCGCCCAGTTTCGCGTGGAGCAGGGCCCTTTCTCGCTCGGGGCATGTCGCGGCCACCCGGAAAGGAGCCGCGACGATGGGGCGCGGCCGGCAGCCGCGGCGCCGGGGAGTTTTCCCCGAGCAGAGTGGATGGAGGCGCCGTGGCCGGGAGTCCGCCTCCGCCGTGGCAGGCGGCCGGGGCGCCCCTGGAGGGGGCTGGCCTCTTGGGGAAACGGACTGGTCTCTCACTCCGCGGCTAGGACGAAGCCGCGAAAGGTGCCGTTGTCGCCGGGACGGTCGGGGGACTCGTGGCAGGGGACTCAGGGTTCCCCATGGGGAGGCCCCCAGGCTCAGGCCCCTGGCAACGGAAGGCTGAGCAAGCAGGCCGGGCCCGGGCCCGGATTTAGGGGCTGGCCCGGCCCCAGCTGCCGGCGCCAGGGAGGGGACCCCCGGAGGCTGAGGAGCGGGAGGCTTCGGCCTCCCCGCGGCACGCCTCCCGGAGCTCCTCCTGGCCCTGCCGGAACGCGACGACACGCGATCCCGGACAGGGCCCCGTGGGGGGGCGGCCCTGCGGCCCTGCGGTGCCCGAAGTGTGTTCGCCGGGCCTTTTCCGGCCAATTCTCACGAGCGTTCTGCCCAAATCGGGATCGATTTGGGCAGAACGCTCGTGAGAATTGGCCGGCGTTGGGCAGCCCTGGTCAGCGCCCAGTTCCGCGTGGAGCAGGGCCCTTTCTCGCTCGGGGCATGTCGCGGCCACCCGGAAAACGAGCCGCGGCGCCGGGGAGTTTTCCCCGAGCAGAGTGGATGGAGGCGCCGTGGCCGGGCGTCCGCCTCCGCCGTGGCGGGCGGCCGGGGCGCCCCTGGAGGGGGCTGGCCTCTATGGGGAAACGGACTGGTCTCTCACTCCGCGGCTAGGACGAAGCCGCGAAAGGTGCCCTTGTCGCCGGGACGGTCGGGGGACTCGTGGCGGGGGACTCAGGGTTCCCCATGGGGAGGCCCCCAGGCTCAGGCCCCTGGCAACGGAAGGCTGAGCAAGCAGGCCCGGGCCCGGGCCCGGGTTTCGGGGCTGGCCCAGTCCCAGCTGCCGGCGCCAGGGAGGGGACCCCCGGAGGCTGAGGAGCGGGAGGCGTCGGCCTCCCCGCGGCATGCCTCCCGGAGCTCCTCCTGGCGGTGCCGGAACGCGACGACCCGCGGTCCCGGACAGGGCCCCAGGGGGGGCGGCCCTGCGGCCCTGTGGTGCCCGAAGTGTGTTCGCCGGGCGTTTTCCGGCCAATTCTCACGAGCGTTCTGCGATCGATTTGGGCAGAACGCTCGTGAGAATTGGCCGGCGTTGGGCAGCCCTGGTCAGCGCCCAGTTCTGCGTGGAGCAGGGCCCTTTCTCGCACGGGGCATGTCACGGCCACCCGGAAAACGAGCCGTGACGATGGGTCGCGATCGGCAGCCGCGGCGCCAGGGAGTTTTCCCCGAGCAGAGTGGATGGAGACGCCGTGGCCGCGCGTCCGCCTCCGCCGTGGCGTGCGGCCGGGGCGCCCCTGGAGCGGGCTGTCCTCTGTGGGGAAACGGACTGGTCTTTCACTCCGCGGCTAGGACGAAGCCGCGAAAGGTGCCGTTGTCGCCGGGACGGTCGGGGGACTAGTGGCGCGGGACTCAGGGTTCCCCATGGGGAGACCTCAGGCTCAGGCCCCTGGCAACGGAAGGCTGAGCAAGCAGGCCCGGGCCCGGGCCCGGCTTTCGGGGCTGGCCCGGCCCCAGCTGCCGGCGCCAGGGAGGGGACCCCCGGAGGCTGAGGAGCGGGAGGCGTAGGCCTTCCCGCGGCACGCCTCCCGGAGCTCCTCCTGGCGGTGCCGGAACGCGACGACACGCGGTCCCGGACAGGGCCCCGGGGGGGGCGGCCCTGCGGCCCTGTGGTGCCCGAAGTGTGTTCGCCGGGCGTTTTCCGGCCAACTCTCACGAGCGTTCTGCCCAAATCGGGATCGATTTGGGCAGAACGCTCGTGAGAATTGGCCGGCGTTGGGCAGCCCTGGTCAGCGCCCAGTTTCGCGTGGAGCAGGGCCCTTTCTCGCTCGGGGCATGTCGCGGCCACCCGGAAAAGGAGCCGCGACGATGGGGCGCGGCCGGCAGCCGCGGCGCCGGGGAGTTTTCCCCGAGCAGAGTGGATGGAGGCGCCGTGGCTGGGCGTCCGCCTCCGCCGTGGCGGGCGGCCGGGGCGCCCCTGGAGGGGGCTGGCCTCTGTGGGGAAACGGACTGGTCTCTCACTCCGCGGCTAGGACGAAGCCGCGACAGGTGCCGTTGTCGCCGGGACGGTCGGGGGACTCGTGGCGCGGGACTCAGGGTTCCCCATTGGGAGGCCCCAGTCTCAGGCCCCTGGCAACGGAAGGCTGAGCAAGCAGGCCCGGGCCCGGGCCCGGCTTTCGGGGCTGGCCCGGCCCCAGCTGCCGGCGCCAGGGAGGGGACCCCCGGAGGCTGAGGAGCGGGAGGCGTCGGCCTCCCCGCGGCACGCCTCCCGGAGCTCCTCCTGGCGCTGCCGGAACTCGACGACAAGCGATCCCGGACAGGGCCCCGGGGGGGGCGGCCCTGCGGCCCTGTGGTGCCCGAAGTGTGTTCGCCGGGCCTTTTCCGGCCAATTCTCACGAGCGTTCTGCCCAAATCGGGATCGATTTGGGCAGAACGCTCGTGAGAATTGGCCGGTGTTGGGCAGCCCTGGTCAGCGCCCAGTTCCGCTTGGAGCAGGGCTCTTTCTCGCTTGGCGCATGTCGCGGCCACCCCGAAAACGAGCCTCGACGATGGGGCGCGGCCGGCAGCCGCGGTCCTGGGGAGTTTTCCTCGAGCAGAGTGGATGGAGTCGCCGTGGCCGGGCGTCCGCCTCCGCCGTGGCGGGCGGCCGGGGCGCCCCTGGAGGGGCTGGCCTCTGTGGGGAAACGGACTGGTCTCTCACTCCGCGGCTAGGACGAAGCCGCGAAAGGTGCCGTTGTCGCCGGGACGGTCGGGGGACTCGTGGCGCGGGACTCAGGGTTCCCCATGGGGAGGCCCCCAGGCTCAGGCCCCTGGCAACGGAAGGCTGAGCAAGCAGGCCCGGGCCCGGGCCCGGCTTTCGGGGCTGGCCCGGCCCCAGCTGCCGGCGCCAGGGCGGGGAACCCCGGAGGCTGAGGAGCGGGAGGCTTCGGCCTCCCCGCGGAACGACTCCCGGAGCTCCTCCTAGCGGTGCCGGAACGCGACGACACGCGATCCCGGACATGGCCCCGGGGGGGGCCGCCCTGCTGCCCTGTGGTGCCGAAGTGGGTTCGCCAGGCGTTTTCCGGCCAATTCTCACGAGCGTTCTGCGATCGATTTGGGCAGAACGCTCGTGAGAATGGGCCGGCGTTGGGCAGCCCTGGTCAGCGCCCAGTTCCGCGTGGAGCAGGGCCCTTTCTCGCTCGGGGCATGTCGCGGCCACCCGGAAAACGAGCCGAGACGATGGGGCGCGGCCGGCAGCCGCGGCGCCGGGGAGTTTTCCCCGAGCAGAGTGGATGGAGGCGCCGTGGCCGGGCGCCCGCCTCCGACGTGGCGGGCGGCCGGGGCGCCCCTGGAGGGGGCTGGCCTCTGTGGGGAAACGGACTGGTCTCTCACTCCACGACTAGGACGAAGCCGCGAAAGGTGCCGTTGTGGCCGGGACGGTCGGGGGACTCGTGGCGCGGGACTCAGGGTTCCCCATGGGGAGGCCCCCAGGCTCAGGCCCCTGGCAACGGAAGGCTGAGTAAGCAGGCCCGGGCCCGGGCCCGGCTTTCGGGGCTGGCCCGGCCCCAGCTGCCGGCGCCAGGGAGGGGACCCCCGGAGGCTGAGGAGCGGGAGTTGTCGGCCTCCCTGCGGCACGCCTCCCGGAGCTCCTCCTGGCGCTGCCGGAACGCGACGACACGCGATCCCGAACAGGGCCCCGGGGGGGGGCGGCCTTGCGGCCCTGTGGTGCCCGAAGTGTGTTCGCCGGGCGTTTTCCGGCCAATTCTCACGAGCGTTCTGCCCAAATCGGGATCGATTTGGGCAGAACGCTCGTGAGAATTGGCCGGCGTTGGGCAGCCCTGGTCAGCGCCCAGTTCCGCGTGGAGCAGGGCCCTTTCTCGCTCGGGGCATGTCGCGGCCACCCCGAAAACGCGCCGCGACGATGGGGCGCGGCCGGCAGCCGCGGCGCCGGGGAATTTTCCCCGAGCAGATTGGATGGAGGCGCCGTGGCCGGGCGTCCACCTCCGCCGTGGCGGGCGGCCGGGGCGCCCCTGGAGGGGGCTGGCCTCTGTGGGGAAACGGACTGGTCTCTCACTCCGCGGCTAGGACGAAGCCGCGAAAGGTGCCGTTGTCGCCGGGACGGTCGGGGGACTCGTGGCGCGGGACTCAGGGTTCCCCATGGGGAGGCCCCCAGGCTCAGGCCCCTGGCAACGGAAGACGCAGGGCCCTTTCTCGCTCGGGGCATTTCGCGGCCACCCGGAAAACGAGCCGCGACGATGGGGCGCGGCCGGCAGCCGCGGCGCCGGGGAGTTTTCCCCGAGCAGAGTGGATGGAGGCGCCGTGCGCGGGCGTCCGCCTCCGCCGTGGCGGGCGGCCGGGGCGCCCCTGGAGGGGGCTGGCTTCTGTGGGGAAACGGACTGGTCTCTCACTCCGCGGCTAAGACGAAGCCGCGCAAGGTGCCGTTGTCGCCGGGACGGTCGGGGGACTCGTGGCGCGGGACTCAGGGTTCCCCATGGGGAGGCCCCCAGGCTCAGGCCCCTGGCAACGGAAGGCTGAGCAGCCAGGCCCGGGCCCGGGCCCGGCTTTCGGGGCTGGCCCGGCCCCAGCTGCCGGCGCCAGGGAGGGGACCCCCGGAGGCTGAGGAGCGGGAGGCTTCGGCTGCCCCGCGGCAAGCCTCCCGGAGCTCCTCCTGGCGGTGCCGGAACGCGACGACACGCGATCCCGGACAGGGCCCCGGGGGGGGCCGCCCTGCGGCCCTGTGGTGCCCGAAGTGTGTTCGCCGGGCGTTTTCCGGCCAATTCTCACGAGCGTTCTGCCCAAATCGGGATCGATTTGGGCAGAACGCTCGTGAGAATAGGCCGGCGTTGGGCAGCCCTGGTCAGCGCCCAGTTCCGCGTGGAGCAGGGCCCTTTCTCGCTCGGGGCATGTCGCGTCCACCCGGAAAACGAGCCGCGACGATGGGGCGCGGCCGGCAGCCTCGGCGCCGGGGAGTTTTCCCCCGAGCAGAGTGGATGGAGGCGCTGTGGCCGGGCGTCCGCCTCCGCCGTTGCGGGCGGCCGGGGCGCCCCTGGAGGGGGCTGGCCTCTGTGGGGAAACGGACTGGTCTCTCAATCCGCGGCTAGGAAGAAGCCGCGAAAGGTGCCGTTGTCGCCGGGACGGTCGGGGGACTCGTGGCGCAGGACTCAGGGTTCCCCATGGGGAGGCCCCCAGGCTCAGGCCCCTGGCAACGGAAGGCTGAGCAAGCAGGCCCGGGCCCGGGCCCGGCTTTCGGGGCTGGCCCGGCCCCAGCTGCCGGCGCCAGGGAGGGGACCCCCGGAGGCTGAGGAGCGGGAGTTGTCGGCCTCCCTGCGGCACGCCTCCCGGAGCTCCTCCTGGCGCTGCCGGAACGCGACGACACGCGATCCCGAACAGGGCCCCGGGGGGGGGGCGGCCTTGCGGCCCTGTGGTGCCCGAAGTGTGTTCGCCGGGCGTTTTCCGGCCAATTCTCACGAGCGTTCTGCCCAAATCGGGATCGATTTGGGCAGAACGCTCGTGAGAATTGGCCGGCGTTGGGCAGCCCTGGTCAGCGCCCAGTTCCGCGTGGAGCAGGGCCCTTTCTCGCTCGGGGCATGTCGCGGCCACCCGGAAAACGAGCCGCGACGATGGGGCGCGGCCGGCAGCCGCGGCGCCGGGGAATTTTCCCCGAGCAGATTGGATGGAGGCGCCGTGGCCGGGCGTCCACCTCCGCCGTGGCGGGCGGCCGGGGCGCCCCTTGAGGGGGCTGGCCTCTGTGGGGAAACGGACTGGTCTCTCACTCCGCGGCTAGGACGAAGCCGCGAAAGGTGCCGTTGTTGCCGGGACGGTCGGGGGACTCGTGGCGCGGGACTCAGGGTTCCCCATGGGGAGGCCCCCAGGCTCAGGCCCCTGGCAACGGAAGGCTGAGCAAGCAGTCCCGGGCCCGGGCCCGGCTTTCGGGGCTGGCCCGGCCCCAGCTGCCGGCGCCAGGGAGGGAACCCCGGGAGGCTGAGGAGCGGGAGGCGTCGGCCTCCCCGCGGCCCACCTCCCGGAGCTCCTCCTGGCGGTGCCGGAACGCGACGACACGCGGTCCCGGACAGGGCCCCGGGGGGGGCGGCCCTGCGGCCCTGTGGTGCCCGAAGTGTGTTCGCCGGGCGTTTTCCGGCCAATTCTCACGAGCGTTCTGCCCAAATCGGGATCGATTTGGGCAGAACGCTCGTGAGAATTGGCCGGCGTTGGGCAGCCCTGGTCAGCGCCCAGTTCCGCGTGGAGCAGGGCCCTTTCTCGCTCGGGGCATGTCGCGGCCACCCGGAAAACGAGCCGCGACGATGGGGCGCGGCCGGCAGCCGCGGCGCCGGGGAGTTTACCCCGAGCAGAGTGGATGGAGGCGCCGTGACCGGGCGTCCGCCCCCGCCGTGGCGGGCGGCAGGGGCGCCCCTGGAGGGGGCTGGCCTCTGTGGGGAAACGGACTGGTCTCTCACTCCGCGGCTAGGACGAAGCCGCGAAAGGTGCCGTTGTCGCCGGGACGGTCGGGGGACTCGTGGCGGGGGACTCAGGGTTCCCCATGGGGAGGCCCCCAGGCTCAGGCCCCTGGCAACGGAAGGCTGAGCAAGCAGGCCCGGGCCCGGGCCCGGGTTTCGGGGCTGGCCCGGCCCCAGCTGCCGGCGCCAGGGAGGGGCCGGAGGCTGAGGAGCGGGAGGCTTCGGCCTCCCCGCGGCACTTTTCCCGGAGCTCCTCCTGCCGGTGCCGGAACGCGACGACACGCGATCCCGGACAGGGCCCCGGGGGGGGGCCGCCCTGCGGCCCTGTGTTGCCCGAAGTGTGTTCGCCGGGCGTTTTCCGGCCAATTCTCACGAGCGTTCTGCGATCGATTTGGGCAGAACGCTCGTGAGAATTGGCCGGCGTTGGGCAGCCCTGGTCAGCGCCCAGTTCTGCGTGGAGCAGGGCCCTTTCTCGCGCGGGGCATGTCACGGCCACCCGGAAAACGAGCCGTGACGATGGGTCGCGATCGGCAGCTGTGGCGCCAGGGAGTTTTCCCCGAGCAGAGTGGATGGAGGCGCCGTGGCCGGGCGTCCGCCTCCGCCGTGGCGGGCGGCCGGGGCGCCCCTGGAGGGGGCTGGCCTCTATGGGGAAACGGACTGGTCTCTCACTCCGCGGCTAGGACGAAGCCCCGAAAGGTGCCGTTGTCGCCGGGACGGTCGGGGGACTCGTGGCGCGGGACTCAGGATTCCCCATGGGGAGGCCCCCAGGCTCAGGCCCCTGGCAACGGAATGCTGAGCAAGCAGGCCCGGGCCCGGGCCCGGATTTCGGGGCTGGCCCGGCCCCAGCTGCCGGCGCCAGGGAGGGGACCCCCGGAGGCTGAGGAGCGGGAGGCGTCGGCCTCCCCGCGGCACGCCTCCCGGAGCTCCTCCTGGCGCTGCCGGAACGCGACGACACGCGATCCCGGACAGGGCCCCGGGGGGGGCAGCCCTGCGGCCCTGTGTTGCCCGAAGTGTGTTCGCCGGGCTTTTTCCGGCCAAATCTCACGAGCGTTCTGCGATCGATTTGGGCAGAACGCTCGTGAGAATTGGCCGGCGTTGGGCAGCCCTGGTCAGCACCCAGTTCTGCGTGGAGCAGGGCCCTTTCTCGCGCGGGGCATGTCACGGCCACCCGGAAATCGAGCCGTGACGATGGGGCGCGATCGGCAGCCGCGGCGCCGGGGAGTTTTCCCCGAGCAGCGTGGATGGAGGCGCCGTGGCCGCGCGTCCGCCTCCGCCGTGGCGGGCGGCCGGGGCGCCCCTGGAGGGGGCTGTCCTCTGTGGGGAAACGGACTGGTCTCTCACTCCGCGGCTAGGACGAAGCCGCGAAAGGTGCCGTTGTCGCCGGGACGGTCGGGGGACTCGTGGCGCGGGACTCAGGGTTCCCCATGGGGAGGCCCCCAGGCTCAGGCCCCTGGCAACGGAAGGCTGAGCAAGCAGGCCCGGGCCCGGGCCCGGCTTTCGGGGCTGGCCCGGCCCCAGCTGCCGGCGCCAGGGAGGGGACCCCCGGAGGCTGAGGAGCGGGAGGCGTCGGCCTTCCCGCGGCACGCCTCCCGGAGCTCCTCCTGGCGGTGCAGGAAGGCGACGACACGCGGTCCCGGACAGGGCCCCGGGGGGGGCGGCCGTGCGGCCCTGTGGTGCCCGAAGTGTGTTCGCCGGGCGTTTTCCGGCCAATTCTCACGAGCGTTCTGCCCAAATCGGGATCGATTTGGGCAGAACGCTCGTGAGAATTGGCCGGTGTTGGGCAGCCCTGGTCAGCGCCCAGTTCCGCTTGGAGCAGGGCTCTTTCTCGCTTGGCGCATGTCGCGGCCACCCCGAAAACGAGCCTCGACGATGGGGCGCGGCCGGCAGCCGCGGTCCTGGGGAGTTTTCCTCGAGCAGAGTGGATGGAGTCGCCGTGGCCGGGCGTCCGCCTCCGCCGTGGCGGGCGGCCGGGGCGCCCCTGGAGGGGCTGGCCTCTGTGGGGAAACGGACTGGTCTCTCACTCCGCGGCTAGGACGAAGCCGCGAAAGGTGCCGTTGTCGCCGGGACGGTCGGGGGACTCGTGGCGCGGGACTCAGGGTTCCCCATGGGGAGGCCCCCAGGCTCAGGCCCCTGGCAACGGAAGGCTGAGCAAGCAGGCCCGGGCCCGGGCCCGGCTTTCGGGGCTGGCCCGGCCCCAGCTGCCGGCGCCAGGGCGGGGAACCCCGGAGGCTGAGGAGCGGGAGGCTTCGGCCTCCCCGCGGCACGACTCCCGGAGCTCCTCCTAGCGGTGCCGGAACGCGACGACACGCGATCCCGGACATGGCCCCGGGGGGGGCCGCCCTGCTGCCCTGTGGTGCCGAAGTGGGTTCGCCAGGCGTTTTCCGGCCAATTCTCACGAGCGTTCTGCCCAAATCGGGATCGATTTGGGCAGAACGCTCGTGAGAATTGGCCGGCGTTGGGCAGCCCTGGTCAGCGCCCAGTTCCGCGTGGAGCAGGGCCCTTTCTCGCTCGGGGCATGTCGCGGCCACCCGGAAAACGAGCCGAGACGATGGGGCGCGGCCGGCAGCCGCGGCGCCGGGGAGTTTTCCCCGAGCAGAGTGGATGGAGGCGCCGTGGCCGGGCGCCCGCCTCCGACGTGGCGGGCGGCCGGGGCGCCCCTGGAGGGGGCTGGCCTCTGTGGGGAAACGGACTGGTCTCTCACTCCACGACTAGGACGAAGCCGCGAAAGGTGCCGTTGTGGCCGGGACGGTCGGGGGACTCGTGGCGCGGGACTCAGGGTTCCCCATGGGGAGGCCCCCAGGCTCAGGCCCCTGGCAACGGAAGGCTGAGCAAGCAGGCCCGGGCCCGGGCCCGGCTTTCGGGGCTGGCCCGGCCCCAGCTGCCGGCGCCAGGGAGGGGACCCCCGGAGGCTGAGGAGCGGGAGTTGTCGGCCTCCCTGCGGCACGCCTCCCGGAGCTCCTCCTGGCGCTGCCGGAACGCGACGACACGCGATCCCGAACAGGGCCCCGGGGGGGGGGCGGCCTTGCGGCCCTGTGGTGCCCGAAGTGTGTTCGCCGGGCGTTTTCCGGCCAATTCTCACGAGCGTTCTGCCCAAATCGGGATCGATTTGGGCAGAACGCTCGTGAGAATTGGCCGGCGTTGGGCAGCCCTGGTCAGCGCCCAGTTCCGCGTGGAGCAGGGCCCTTTCTCGCTCGGGGCATGTCGCGGCCACCCCGAAAACGCGCCGCGACGATGGGGCGCGGCCGGCAGCCGCGGCGCCGGGGAATTTTCCCCGAGCAGATTGGATGGAGGCGCCGTGGCCGGGCGTCCACCTCCGCCGTGGCGGGCGGCCGGGGCGCCCCTGGAGGGGGCTGGCCTCTGTGGGGAAACGGACTGGTCTCTCACTCCGCGGCTAGGACGAAGCCGCGAAAGGTGCCGTTGTCGCCGGGACGGTCGGGGGACTCGTGGCGCGGGACTCAGGGTTCCCCATGGGGAGGCCCCCAGGCTCAGGCCCCTGGCAACGGAAGACGCAGGGCCCTTTCTCGCTCGGGGCATTTCGCGGCCACCCGGAAAACGAGCCGCGACGATGGGGCGCGGCCGGCAGCCGCGGCGCCGGGGAGTTTTCCCCGAGCAGAGTGGATGGAGGCGCCGTGCGCGGGCGTCCGCCTCCGCCGTGGCGGGCGGCCGGGGCGCCCCTGGAGGGGGCTGGCTTCTGTGGGGAAACGGACTGGTCTCTCACTCCGCGGCTAAGACGAAGCCGCGAAAGGTGCCGTTGTCGCCGGGACGGTCGGGGGACTCGTGGCGCGGGACTCAGGGTTCCCCATGGGGAGGCCCCCAGGCTCAGGCCCCTGGCAACGGAAGGCTGAGCAAGCAGGCCCGGGCCCGGGCCCGGCTTTCGGGGCTGGCCCGGCCCCAGCTGCCGGCGCCAGGGAGGGGACCCCCGGAGGCTGAGGAGCGGGAGTTGTCGGCCTCCCTGCGGCACGCCTCCCGGAGCTCCTCCTGGCGCTGCCGGAACGCGACGACACGCGATCCCGAACAGGGCCCCGGGGGGGGGCGGCCTTGCGGCCCTGTGGTGCCCGAAGTGTGTTCGCCGGGCGTTTTCCGGCCAATTCTCACGAGCGTTCTGCCCAAATCGGGATCGATTTGGGCAGAACGCTCGTGAGAATTGGCCGGCGTTGGGCAGCCCTGGTCAGCGCCCAGTTCCGCGTGGAGCAGGGCCCTTTCTCGCTCGGGGCATGTCGCGGCCACCCGGAAAACGAGCCGCGACGATGGGGCGCGGCCGGCAGCCGCGGCGCCGGGGAATTTTCCCCGAGCAGATTGGATGGAGGCGCCGTGGCCGGGCGTCCACCTCCGCCGTGGCGGGCGGCCGGGGCGCCCCTTGAGGGGGCTGGCCTCTGTGGGGAAACGGACTGGTCTCTCACTCCGCGGCTAGGACGAAGCCGCGAAAGGTGCCGTTGTTGCCGGGACGGTCGGGGGACTCGTGGCGCGGGACTCAGGGTTCCCCATGGGGAGGCCCCCAGGCTCAGGCCCCTGGCAACGGAAGGCTGAGCAAGCAGTCCCGGGCCCGGGCCCGGCTTTCGGGGCTGGCCCGGCCCCAGCTGCCGGCGCCAGGGAGGGAACCCCGGGAGGCTGAGGAGCGGGAGGCGTCGGCCTCCCCGCGGCACACCTCCCGGAGCTCCTCCTGGCGGTGCCGGAACGCGACGACACGCGGTCCCGTACAGGGCCCCGGGGGGGGGCGGCCCTGCGGCCCTGTGGTGCCCGAAGTGTGTTCGCCGGGCGTTTTCCGGCCAATTCTCACGAGCGTTCTGCCCAAATCGGGATCGATTTGGGCAGAACGCTCGTGAGAATTGGCCGGCGTTGGGCAGCCCTGGTCAGCGCCCAGTTCCGCGTGGAGCAGGGCCCTTTCTCGCTCGGGGCATGTCGCGGCCACCCGGAAAACGAGCCGCGACGATGGGGCGCGGCCGGCAGCCGCGGCGCCGGGGAGTTTACCCCGAGCAGAGTGGATGGAGGCGCCGTGACCGGGCGTCCGCCCCCGCCGTGGCGGGCGGCAGGGGCGCCCCTGGAGGGGGCTGGCCTCTGTGGGGAAACGGACTGGTCTCTCACTCCGCGGCTAGGACGAAGCCGCGAAAGGTGCCGTTGTCGCCGGGACGGTCGGGGGACTCGTGGCGGGGGACTCAGGGTTCCCCATGGGGAGGCCCCCAGGCTCAGGCCCCTGGCAACGGAAGGCTGAGCAAGCAGGCCCGGGCCCGGGCCCGGGTTTCGGGGCTGGCCCGGCCCCAGCTGCCGGCGCCAGGGAGGGGACCCCCGGAGGCTGAGGAGCGGGAGGCTTCGGCCTCCCCGCGGCACTTTTCCCGGAGCTCCTCCTGCCGGTGCCGGAACGCGACGACACGCGATCCCGGACAGGGCCCCGGGGGGGGCCGCCCTGCGGCCCTGTGTTGCCCGAAGTGTGTTCGCCGGGCGTTTTCCGGCCAATTCTCACGAGCGTTCTGCGATCGATTTGGGCAGAACGCTCGTGAGAATTGGCCGGCGTTGGGCAGCCCTGGTCAGCGCCCAGTTCTGCGTGGAGCAGGGCCCTTTCTCGCGCGGGGCATGTCACGGCCACCCGGAAAACGAGCCGTGACGATGGGTCGCGATCGGCAGCTGTGGCGCCAGGGAGTTTTCCCCGAGCAGAGTGGATGGAGGCGCCGTGGCCGGGCGTCCGCCTCCGCCGTGGCGGGCGGCCGGGGCGCCCCTGGAGGGGGCTGGCCTCTATGGGGAAACGGACTGGTCTCTCACTCCGCGGCTAGGACGAAGCCCCGAAAGGTGCCGTTGTCGCCGGGACGGTCGGGGGACTCGTGGCGCGGGACTCAGGATTCCCCATGGGGAGGCCCCAGGCTCAGGCCCCTGGCAACGGAATGCTGAGCAAGCAGGCCCGGGCCCGGGCCCGGATTTCGGGGCTGGCCCGGCCCCAGCTGCCGGCGCCAGGGAGGGGACCCCCGGAGGCTGAGGAGCGGGAGGCGTCGGCCTCCCCGCGGCACGCCTCCCGGAGCTCCTCCTGGCGCTGCCGGAACGCGACGACACGCGATCCCGGACAGGGCCCCGGGGGGGGCAGCCCTGCGGCCCTGTGTTGCCCGAAGTGTGTTCGCCGGGCTTTTTCCGGCCAAATCTCACGAGCGTTCTGCGATCGATTTGGGCAGAACGCTCGTGAGAATTGGCCGGCGTTGGGCAGCCCTGGTCAGCACCCAGTTCTGCGTGGAGCAGGGCCCTTTCTCGCGCGGGGCATGTCACGGCCACCCGGAAAACGAGCCGTGACGATGGGGCGCGATCGGCAGCCGCGGCGCCGGGGAGTTTTCCCCGAGCAGCGTGGATGGAGGCGCCGTGGCCGCGCGTCCGCCTCCGCCGTGGCGGGCGGCCGGGGCGCCCCTGGAGGGGGCTGTCCTCTGTGGGGAAACGGACTGGTCTCTCACTCCGCGGCTAGGACGAAGCCGCGAAAGGTGCCGTTGTCGCCGGGACGGTCGGGGGACTCGTGGCGCGGGACTCAGGGTTCCCCATGGGGAGGCCCCCAGGCTCAGGCCCCTGGCAACGGAAGGCTGAGCAAGCAGTCCCGGGCCCGGGCCCGGCTTTCGGGGCTGGCCCGGCCCCAGCTGCCGGCGCCAGGGAGGGAACCCCGGGAGGCTGAGGAGCGGGAGGCGTCGGCCTCCCCGCGGCACACCTCCCGGAGCTCCTCCTGGCGGTGCCGGAACGCGACGACACGCGGTCCCGGACAGGGCCCCGGGGGGGGCGGCCCTGCGGCCCTGTGGTGCCCGAAGTGTGTTCGCCGGGCGTTTTCCGGCCAATTCTCACGAGCGTTCTGCCCAAATCGGGATCGATTTGGGCAGAACGCTCGTGAGAATTGGCCGGCGTTGGGCAGCCCTGGTCAGCGCCCAGTTCCGCGTGGAGCAGGGCCCTTTCTCGCTCGGGGCATGTCGCGGCCACCCGGAAAACGAGCCGCGACGATGGGGCGCGGCCGGCAGCCGCGGCGCCGGGGAGTTTACCCCGAGCAGAGTGGATGGAGGCGCCGTGACCGGGCGTCCGCCCCCGCCGTGGCGGGCGGCAGGGGCGCCCCTGGAGGGGGCTGGCCTCTGTGGGGAAACGGACTGGTCTCTCACTCCGCGGCTAGGACGAAGCCGCGAAAGGTGCCGTTGTCGCCGGGACGGTCGGGGGACTCGTGGCGGGGGACTCAGGGTTCCCCATGGGGAGGCCCCCAGGCTCAGGCCCCTGGCAACGGAAGGCTGAGCAAGCAGGCCCGGGCCCGGGCCCGGGTTTCGGGGCTGGCCCGGCCCCAGCTGCCGGCGCCAGGGAGGGGACCCCCGGAGGCTGAGGAGCGGGAGGCTTCGGCCTCCCCGCGGCACTTTTCCCGGAGCTCCTCCTGCCGGTGCCGGAACGCGACGACACGCGATCCCGGACAGGGCCCCGGGGGGGGCCGCCCTGCGGCCCTGTGTTGCCCGAAGTGTGTTCGCCGGGCGTTTTCCGGCCAATTCTCACGAGCGTTCTGCGATCGATTTGGGCAGAACGCTCGTGAGAATTGGCCGGCGTTGGGCAGCCCTGGTCAGCGCCCAGTTCTGCGTGGAGCAGGGCCCTTTCTCGCGCGGGGCATGTCACGGCCACCCGGAAAACGAGCCGTGACGATGGGTCGCGATCGGCAGCTGTGGCGCCAGGGAGTTTTCCCCGAGCAGAGTGGATGGAGGCGCCGTGGCCGGGCGTCCGCCTCCGCCGTGGCGGGCGGCCGGGGCGCCCCTGGAGGGGGCTGGCCTCTATGGGGAAACGGACTGGTCTCTCACTCCGCGGCTAGGACGAAGCCCCGAAAGGTGCCGTTGTCGCCGGGACGGTCGGGGGACTCGTGGCGCGGGACTCAGGATTCCCCATGGGGAGGCCCCCAGGCTCAGGCCCCTGGCAACGGAATGCTGAGCAAGCAGGCCCGGGCCCGGGCCCGGATTTCGGGGCTGGCCCGGCCCCAGCTGCCGGCGCCAGGGAGGGGACCCCCGGAGGCTGAGGAGCGGGAGGCGTCGGCCTCCCCGCGGCACGCCTCCCGGAGCTCCTCCTGGCGCTGCCGGAACGCGACGACACGCGATCCCGGACAGGGCCCCGGGGGGGGCAGCCCTGCGGCCCTGTGTTGCCCGAAGTGTGTTCGCCGGGCTTTTTCCGGCCAAATCTCACGAGCGTTCTGCGATCGATTTGGGCAGAACGCTCGTGAGAATTGGCCGGCGTTGGGCAGCCCTGGTCAGCACCCAGTTCTGCGTGGAGCAGGGCCCTTTCTCGCGCGGGGCATGTCACGGCCACCCGGAAAACGAGCCGTGACGATGGGGCGCGATCGGCAGCCGCGGCGCCGGGGAGTTTTCCCCGAGCAGCGTGGATGGAGGCGCCGTGGCCGCGCGTCCGCCTCCGCCGTGGCGGGCGGCCGGGGCGCCCCTGGAGGGGGCTGTCCTCTGTGGGGAAACGGACTGGTCTCTCACTCCGCGGCTAGGACGAAGCCGCGAAAGGTGCCGTTGTCGCCGGGACGGTCGGGGGACTCGTGGCGCGGGACTCAGGGTTCCCCATGGGGAGGCCCCCAGGCTCAGGCCCCTGGCAACGGAAGGCTGAGCAAGCAGGCCCGGGCCCGGGCCCGGCTTTCGGGGCTGGCCCGGCCCCAGCTGCCGGCGCCAGGGAGGGGACCCCCGGAGGCTGAGGAGCGGGAGGCGTCGGCCATCCCGCGGCACGCCTCCCGGAGCTCCTCCTGGCGGTGCAGGAAGGCGACGACACGCGGTCCCGGACAGGGCCCCGGGGGGGGCGGCCGTGCGGCCCTGTGGTGCCCGAAGTGTGTTCGCCGGGCGTTTTCCGGCCAATTCTCACGAGCGTTCTGCCCAAATCGGGATCGATTTGGGCAGAACGCTCGTGAGAATTGGCCGGCGTTGGGCAGCCCTGGTCAGCGCCCAGTTTCGCGTGGAGCAGGGCCCTTTCTCGCTCGGGGAATGTCGCGGCCACCCGGAAAAGGAGCCGCGACGATGGGGCGCGGCCGGCAGCCGCGGCGCCGGGGAGTTTTCCCCGAGCAGAGTGGATGGAGGCGCCGTGGCCGGGCGTCCGCCTCCGCCGTGGCGGGCGGCCGGGGCGCCCCTGGAGGGGGCTGGCCTCTATGGGGAAACGGACTGGTCTCTCACTCCGCGGCTAGGACGAAGCCGCGAAAGGTGCCGTTGTCGCCGGGACGGTCGGGGGACTCGTGGCGCGGGACTCAGGGTTCCCCATGGGGAGGCCCCCAGGCTCAGGCCCCTGGCAACGGAAGGCTGAGCAAGCAGTCCCGGGCCCGGGCCCGGCTTTCGGGGCTGGCCCGGCCCCAGCTGCCGGCGCCAGGGAGGGAACCCCCGGAGGCTGAGGAGCGGGAGGCGTCGGCCTCCCCGCGGCACGCCTCCCGGAGCTCCTCCTGGCGGTGCCGGAACGCGACGACACGCTGTCCCGGACAGGGCCCCGGGGGGGGCGGCCCTGCGGCCCTGTGGTGCCCGAAGTGTGTTCGCCGGGCGTTTTCCGGCCAATTCTCACGAGCGTTCTGCCCAAATCGGGATCGATTTGGGCAGAACGCTCGTGAGAATTGGCCGGCGTTGGGCAGCCCCGGTCAGCCCCCAGTTCCGCGTGGAGCAGGGCCCTTTCTCGCTCGGGGCATGTCGCGGCCACCCGGAAAACGAGCCGCGACGATGGGGCGCGGCCGGCAGCCGCGGCGCCTGGGAGTTTTCCCCGAACAGAGTGAATGGAGGCGCCGTGGCCGGGCGTCCGCCTCCGCCGTGGCAGGTGGCCGGGGCGCCCCTGGAGGGGGCTGGCCTCTGTGGGGAAACGGACTGGTCTCTCACTCCGCGGCTAGGACGAAGCCGCGAAAGGTGCCGTTGTCGCCGGGACGGTCGGGGGACTCGTGGCGGGGGACTCAGGGTTCCCCATGGGGAGGCCCCCAGGCTCAGGCACCTGGCAACGGAAGGCTGAGCAAGCAGGCCCGGGCCCGGGCCCGGATTTCGGGGCTGGCCCGGCCCCAGCTGCCGGCGCCAGGGAGGGGACCCCCGGAGGCTGAGGAGCGGGAGGCGTCGGCCTCCCCGCGGCACGCCTCCCGGAGCTCCTCCTGGCGCTGCCGGAACGCGACGACACGCGATCCCGGACAGGGCCCAGGGGGGGGCAGCCCTGCGGCCCTGTGGTGCCCGAAGTGTGTTCGCCGGGCCATTTCCGGCCAATTCTCTCAAGCGTTCTGCCCAAATCGGGATCGATTTGGGCAGAACGCTCGTGAGAATTGGCCGGCGTTGGGGAGCCTTGGTCAGTGCCCAGTTCCGCGTGGAGCAGGGCCCTTTCTCGCTCGGGGCATGTCGCGGCCACCCGGAAAACGAGCCGCGGCACCGGGGAGTTTTCCCCGAGCAGAGTGGATGGAGGCGCCGTGGCCGGGCTTCCGCCTCCGCCGTGGCGGGCGGCCGGGGCGCCCCTGGAGGGGGCTGGCCTCTGTGGGGAAACGGACTGGTCTCTCACTCCGCGGCTAGGATGAAGCCGCGAAAGGTGCCGTTGACGCCGGGACGGTCGGGGGACTCGTGGCGCGGGACTCAGGGTTCCCCATGGGGAGGCCCCCAGGCTCAGGCCCCTGGCAATGGAAGGCTGAGCAAGCAGTCCCGGGCCCGGGCCCGGCTTTCGGGGCTGGCCCGGCCCCAGCTGCCGGCGCCAGGGAGGGAACCCCGGGAGGCTGAGGAGCGGGAGGCGTCGGCCTCCCCGCGGCACGCCTCCCGGAGCTCCTCCTGGCGGTGCCGGAACGCGACGACACGCCGTCCCGGACAGGGCCCCGGGGGGGGGCGGCCCTGCGGCCCTGTGGTGCCCGAAGTGTGTTCGCCGGGCGTTTTCCGGCCAATTCTCACGAGCGTTCTGCCCAAATCGGGATCGATTTGGGCAGAACGCTCGTGAGAATTGGCCGGCGTTGGGCAGCCCTGGTCAGCGCCCAGTTCCGCGTGGAGCAGGGCCCTTTCTCGCTCGGGGTATGTCGCGGCCACCCGGAAAACGAGCCGCGACGATGGGGCGCGGCCGGCAGCCGCGGCCCCGGGGAGTTTTCCCCGAGCAGAGTGGATGGAGGCGCCGTGACCGGGCGTCCGCCTCCGCCGTGGCGGGCGGCAGGGGCGCCCCTGGAGGGGGCTGGCCTCTGTGGGGAAACGGACTGGTCTCTCACTCCGCGGCTAGGACGAAGCCGCGAAAGGTGCCGTTGTCGCCGGGACGGTCGGGGGACTCGTGGCGGGGGACTCAGGGTTCCCCATGGGGAGGCCCCCAGGCTCAGGCCCCTGGCAACGGAAGGCTGAGCAAGCAGGCCCGGGCCCGGGCCCGGGTTTCGGGGCTGGCCCGGCCCCAGCTGCCGGCGCCAGGGAGGGGACCCCCGGAGGCTGAGGAGCGGGAGGCATCGGCCTCCCCGCGGCACGCTTCCCGGAGCTCCTCCTGGCGGTGCCGGAACGCGACGACACGCGATCCCGGACAGGGCCCCGGGGGGGGCCGCCCTGCGGCCCTGTGTTGCCCGAAGTGTGTTCGCCGGGCGTTTTCCGGCCAATTCTCACGAGCGTTCTGCGATCGATTTGGGCAGAACGCTCGTGAGAATTGGCCGGCGTTGGGCAGCCCTGGTCAGCGCCCAGTTCTGCGTGGAGCAGGGCCCTTTCTCGCGCGGGGCATGTCACGGCCACCCGGAAAACGAGCCGTGACGATGTGTCGGGATCGGCAGCCGCGGCGTCAGGGAGTTTTCCCCGAGCAGAGTGGATGGAGGCGCCGTGGCCGCGCGTCCGCCTCTGCCGTGGCGTGCGGCCGGGGCGCCCCTGGAGGGGGCTGTCCTCTGTGGGGCAACGGACTGGTCTCTCACTCCGCGGCTAAGACGAAGCCGCGAAAGGTGCCGTTGTGGCCGGGACGGTCGGGGGACTCGTGGCGCGGGACTCAGGGTTCCCCATGGGGAGGCCCCAGGCTCAGGCCCCTGGCAACGGAAGACGCAGGGCCCTTTCTCGCTCGGCGCATTTCGCGGCCACCCGGAAAACGAGCCGCGACGATGGGGCGCGGCCGGCAGCCGCGGCGCCGGGGAGTTTTCCCCGAGCAGAGTGGATGGAGGCGCCGTGCCCGGGCGTCCACCTCCGCCGTGGCGGGCGGCCGGGGGCGCCCCTGGAGGGGGCTGGCTTCTGTGGGGAAACGGACTGGTCTCTCACTCCGCGGCTAAGACGAAGCCGCGAAAGGTGCCGTTGTCGCCGGGACGGTCGGGGGACTCGTGGCGCGGGACTCAGGGTTCCCCATGGGGAGGCCCCCAGGCTCAGGCCCCTGGCAACGGAAGGCTGAGCAAGCAGGCCCGGGCCCGGGCCCGGCTTTCGGGGCTGGCCCGGCCCCAGCTGCCGGCGGCAGGGAGGGGACCCCCGGAGGCTGAGGAGCGGGAGGCTTCGACCGCCCCGCGGCAAGGTTCCCGGAGCTCCTCCTGGCGGTGCCGGAACGCGATGACACGCGATCCCGGACAGGGCCCCGGGGGGGGCCGCCCTGCGGCCCTGTGGTGCCCGAAGGGTGTTCGCCGGGCGTTTTCCGGCCAATTCTCAAGAGCGTTCTGCCCAAATCGGGATCGATTTGGGCAGAACGCTCGTGAGAATTGGCCGGCGTTGGGCAGCCCTGGTCAGCGCCCAGTTCCGCGTGGAGCAGGACCCTTTCTCGCTCGGGGCATGTCGCGGCCACCCGGAAAACGTGCCGCGACGATGGGGCGCGGCCGGCAGCCGCGGCGCCGGGGAGTTTTCCCCGAGCAGAGTGGATGGAGGCGCTGTGGCCGGGCGTCCGCCTCCGCCGTGGCGGGCGGCCGGGGCGCCCCTGGAGGGGGCTGGCCTCTGTGGGCAAACGGACTGGTCTCTCACTCCGCGGCTAGGACGAAGCCGCGAAAGGTGCCGTTGTCGCCGGGACGGTCGGGGGACTCGTGGCGCAGGACTCAGGGTTCCCCATGGGGAGGCCCCCAGGCTCAGGCCCCTGGCAACGGAAGGCTGAGCAAGCAGGCCCGGGCCCGGGCCCGGCTTTCGGGGCTGGCCCGGCCCCAGCTGCCGGCGCCAGGGAGGGGACCCCCGGAGGCTGAGGAGCGGGAGTTGTCCGCCTCCCCGCGGCACGCCTCACGGAGCTCCTCCTGGCGCTGCCGGAACGCGACGACACGCGATCCCGAACAGGGCCCCGGGGGGGGGCGGCCTTGCGGCCCTGTGGTGCCCGAAGTGTGTTCGCCGGGCGTTTTCCGGCCAATTCTCACGAGCGTTCTTCCCAAATCGGGATCGATTTGGGCAGAACGCTCGTGAGAATTGGCCGGCGTTGGGCAGCCCTGGTCAGCGCCCAGTTCCGCGTGGAGCAGGGCCCTTTCTCGCTCGGGGCATGTCGCGGCCACCCGGAAAACGAGCCGCGACGATGGGGCGCGGCCGGCAGCCGCGGCGCCGGGGAGTTTTCCCCGAGCAGATTGGATGGAGGCGCCGTGGCCGGGCGTCCGCCTCCGCCGTGGCGGGCGGCCGGGGCGCCCCTGGAGGGGGCTGGCCTCTGTGGGGAAACGGACTGGTCGCTCACTCCGCGGCTAGGATGAAGCCGCGAAAGGTGCCGTTGTGGCCGGGACGGTCGGGGGACTCGTGGCGCGGGACTCAGGTTTCCCCATTGGGAGGCCCCCAGGCTCATGCCCCTGGCAACGGAAGGCTGAGCAAGCAGGCCCGGGCCCGGGCCCGGCTTTCGGGGCTGGCCCGGCCCCAGCTGCCGGCGCCAGGGAGGGGACCCCCGGAGGCTGAGGAGCGGGAGGCGTCGGCCTCCCCGCGGCACGCCTCCCGGAGCTCCTCCTGGCGCTGCCGGAACGCGACGACACGCGATCCAGGACAGGGCCCAGGGGGGGGCAGCCCTGCGGCCCTGTGGTGCCCGAAGTGTGTTCGCCGGGCCTTTTCCGGCCAATTCTCTCAAGCGTTCTGCCCAAATCGGGATCGATTTGGGCAGAACGCTCGTGAGAATTGGCCGGCGTTGGGGAGCCTTGGTCAGTGCCCAGTTCCGCGTGGAGCAGGGCCCTTTCTCGCTCGGGGCATGTCGCGGCCACCCGGAAAACGAGCCGCGGCACCGGGGAGTTTTCCCCGAGCAGAGTGGATGGAGGCGCCGTGGCCGGGCTTCCGCCTCCGCCGTGGCGGGCGGCCGGGGCGCCCCTGGAGGGGGCTGGCCTCTGTGGGGAAACGGACTGGTCTCTCACTCCGCGGCTAGGATGAAGCCGCGAAAGGTGCCGTTGTCGCCGGGACGGTCGGGGGACTCGTGGCGCGGGACTCAGGGTTCCCCATGGGGAGGCCCCCAGGCTCAGGCCCCTGGCAATGGAAGGCTGAGCAAGCAGTCCCGGGCACGGGCCCGGCTTTCGGGGCTGGCCCGGCCCCAGCTGCCGGCGCCAGGGAGGGAACCCCGGGAGGCTGAGGAGCGGGAGGCGTCGGCCTCCCCGCGGCACGCCTCCCGGAGCTCCTCCTGGCGGTGCCGGAACGCGACGACACGCCGTCCCGGACAGGGCCCCGGGGGGGGCGGCCCTGCGGCCCTGTGGTGCCCGAAGTGTGTTCGCCGGGCGTTTTCCGGCCAATTCTCACGAGCGTTCTGCCCAAATCGGGATCGATTTGGGCAGAACGCTCGTGAGAATTGGCCGGCGTTGGGCAGCCCTGGTCAGCGCCCAGTTCCGCGTGGAGCAGGGCCCTTTCTCGCTCGGGGCATGTCGCGGCCACCCGGAAAACGAGCCGCGACGATGGGGCGCGGCCGGCAGCCGCGGCCCCGGGGAGTTTTCCCCGAGCAGAGTGGATGGAGGCGCCGTGACCGGGCGTCCGCCTCCGCCGTGGCGGGCGGCAGGGGCGCCCCTGGAGGGGGCTGGCCTCTGTGGGGAAACGGACTGGTCTCTCACTCCGCGGCTAGGACGAAGCCGCGAAAGGTGCCGTTGTCGCCGGGACGGTCGGGGGACTCGTGGCGGGGGACTCAGGGTTCCCCATGGGGAGGCCCCCAGGCTCAGGCCCCTGGCAACGGAAGGCTGAGCAAGCAGGCCCGGGCCCGGGCCCGGGTTTCAGGGCTGGCCCGGCCCCAGCTGCCGGCGCCAGGGAGGGGACCCCCGGAGGCTGAGGAGCGGGAGGCTTCGGCCTCCCCGCGGCACGCTTCCCGGAGCTCCTCCTGGCGGTGCCGGAACGCGACGACACGCGATCCCGGACAGGGCCCCGGGGGGGGCCGCCCTGCGGCCCTGTGTTGCCCGAAGTGTGTTCGCCGGGCGTTTTCCGGCCAATTCTCACGAGCGTTCTGCGATCGATTTGGGCAGAACGCTCGTGAGAATTGGCCGGCGTTGGGCAGCCCTGGTCAGCGCCCAGTTCTGCGTGGAGCAGGGCCCTTTCTCGCGCGGGGCATGTCACGGCCACCCGGAAAACGAGCCGTGACGATGGGTCGCGATCGGCAGCCGCGGCGTCAGGGAGTTTTCCCCGAGCAGAGTGGATGGAGGCGCCGTGGCCGCGCGTCCGCCTCTGCCGTGGCGTGCGGCCGGGGCGCCCCTGGAGGGGGCTGTCCTCTGTGGGGCAACGGACTGGTCTCTCACTCCGCGGCTAAGACGAAGCCGCGAAAGGTGCCGTTGTGGCCGGGACGGTCGGGGGACTCGTGGCGCGGGACTCAGGGTTCCCCATGGGGAGGCCCCAGGCTCAGGCCCCTGGCAACGGAAGACGCAGGGCCCTTTCTCGCTCGGCGCATTTCACGGCCACCCGGAAAACGAGCCGCGACGATGGGGCGTGGCCGGCAGCCGCGGCGCCGGGGAGTTTTCCCCGAGCAGAGTGGATGGAGGCGCCGTGCCCGGGCGTCCGCCTCCGCCGTGGCGGGCGGCCGGGGCGCCCCTGGTGGGGGCTGGCTTCTGTGGGGAAACGGACTGGTCTCTCACTCCGCGGCTAAGACGAAGCCGCGAAAGGTGCCGTTGTCGCCGGGACGGTCGGGGGACTCGTGGCGCGGGACTCAGGGTTCCCCATGGGGAGGCCCCCAGGCTCAGGCCCCTGGCAACGGAAGGCTGAGCAAGCAGGCCCGGGCCCGGGCCCGGCTTTCGGGGCTGGCCCGGCCCCAGCTGCCGGCGGCAGGGAGGGGACCCCCGGAGGCTGAGGAGCGGGAGGCTTCGGCCGCCCCGCGGCAAGCCTCCCGGAGCTCCTCCTGGCGGTGCCGGAACGCGACGACACGCGATCCCGGACAGGGCCCCGGGGGGGGGCCGCCCTGCGGCCCTGTGGTGCCCGAAGGGTGTTCGCCGGGCGTTTTCCGGCCAATTCTCAAGAGCGTTCTGCCCAAATCGGGATCGATTTGGGCAGAACGCTCGTGAGAATTGGCCGGCGTTGGGCAGCCCTGGTCAGCGCCCAGTTCCGCGTGGAGCAGGACCCTTTCTCGCTCGGGGCATGTCGCGGCCACCCGGAAAACGTGCCGCGACGATGGGGCGCGGCCGGCAGCCGCGGCGCCGAGGAGTTTTCCCCGAGCAGAGTGGATGGAGGCGCTGTGGCCGGGCGTCCGCCTCCGCCGTGGCGGGCGGCTGGGGCGCCCCTGGAGGGGGCTGGCCTCTGTGGGCAAACGGACTGGTCTCTCACTCCGCGGCTAGGACGAAGCCGCGAAAGGTGCCGTTGTCGCCGGGACGGTCGGGGGACTCGTGGCGCAGGACTCAGGGTTCCCCATGGGGAGGCCCCCAGGCTCAGGCCCCTGGCAACGGAAGGCTGAGCAAGCAGGCCCGGGCCCGGGCCCGGCTTTCGGGGCTGGCCCGGCCCCAGCTGCCGGCGCCAGGGAGGGGACCCCCGGAGGCTGAGGAGCGGGAGTTGTCCGCCTCCCCGCGTCACGCCTCACGGAGCTCCTCCTGGCGCTGCCGGAACGCGACGACACGCGATCCCGAACAGGGCCCCGGGGGGGGGGCGGCCTTGCGGCCCTGTGGTGCCCGAAGTGTGTTCGCCGTGCGTTTTCCGGCCAATTCTCACGAGCGTTCTTCCCAAATCGGGAACGATTTGGGCAGAACGCTCGTGAGAATTGGCCGGCGTTGGGCAGCCCTGGTCAGCGCCCAGTTCCGCGTGGAGCAGGGCCCTTTCTCGCTCGGGGCATGTCGCGGCCACCCGGAAAACGAGCCGCGACGATGGGGCGCGGCCGGCAGCCGCGGCGCCGGGGAGTTTTCCCCGAGCAGATTGGATGGAGGCGCCGTGGCCGGGCGTCCGCCTCCGCCGTGGCGGGCGGCCGGGGCGCCCCTGGAGGGGGCTGGCCTCTGTGGGGAAACGGACTGGTCGCTCACTCCGCGGCTAGGATGAAGCCGCGAAAGGTGCCGTTGTGGCCGGGACGGTCGGGGGACTCGTGGCGCGGGACTCAGGTTTCCCCATTGGGAGGCCCCCAGGCTCATGCCCCTGGCAACGGAAGGCTGAGCAAGCAGGCCCGGGCCCGGGCCCGGCTTTCGGGGCTGGCCCGGCCCCAGCTGCCGGCGCCAGGGAGGGGACCCCCGGAGGCTTAGGAGCGGGAGGCGTCGGCCTCCCCGCGGCACGCCTCCCGGAGCTCCTCCTGGCGGTGCCGGAACGCGACGACACGCGGTCCCGGACAGGGCCCCGGGGGGGGCCGCCCTGCGGCCCTGTGGTGCCCGAAGTGTGTTCGCCTCGCCGTTTCCGGCCAATTCTCACGAGCGTTCTGCCCAAATCGGGATCGATTTGGGCAGAACGCTCGTGAGAATTGGCCGGCGTTGGGCAGCCCTGGTCAGCGCCCAGTTCCGCGTGGAGCAGGGCCCTTTCTCGCTCGGGGCATGTCGCGGCCACCCGGAAAAGGAGCCGCGATGATGGGGCGCGGCCGGCAGCCGCGGCGCCGGGGAGTTTTCCCCGAGCAGATTGGATGGAGGCGCCATGGCCGGGCGTCCGCCTCCGCCGTGGCGGGCGGCCGGGGCGCCCCTGGAGGGGGCTGGCCTCTGTGGGGAAACGGACTGGTCTCTCACTCCGCGGCTAGGACGAAGCCGCGAAAGGTGCCGTTGTGGCCGGGACGGTCGGGGGACTCGTGGCCGGGACTCAGGTTTCCCCATTGGGAGACCCACAGGCTCAGGCACCTGGCAACGGAAGGCTGAGCAAGCAGGACCGGGCCCGGGCCCGGCTTTCGGGGCTGGCCCGGCCCCAGCTGCCGGCGCCAGGGAGGGGACCCCCGGAGGCTGAGGAGCGGGAGGCGTCGGCCTCCCCGCGGCACGCCTCCCGGAGCTCCTCCTGGCGGTGCCGGAACGCGACGACACGCGATCCCGGACAGGGCCCCGGGGGGGGCGTCCCTGCGGCCCTGTGGTGCCCGAAGTGTGTTCGCCGGGCGTTTTCCGGCCAATTCTCACGAGCGTTCTGCCCAAATCGGGATCGATTTGGGCACAACGCTCGTGAGAATTGGCCGGCGTTGGGCAGCCCTGGTCAGCGCCCAGTTCCGAGTGGAGCAGGGCCCTTTCTCGCTCGGGGCATGTCGCGGCCACCCGGAAAACGAGCCGCGACGATGGGGCGCGGCCGGCAGCCGCGGCGCCGGGGAGTTTTCCCCGAGCAGAGTGGATGGAGGCGCCGTGGCCGGGCGTCCGACTCCGCCGTGGCGGGCGGCCGGGGCGCCCCTGGAGGGGGCTGCCCTCTGTGGGGAAACGGACTGGTCTCTCACACCGCGGCTAGGACGAAGCCGCGAAAGGTGCCCTTGTCGCCGGGACGGTCGGGGGACTCGTGGCGCGGGACTCAGGGTTCCCCATGGGGAGGCCCCCAGGCTCAGGCCCCTGGCAACGGAAGGCTGAGCAAGCAGGCCCGGGCCCGGGCTCGGCTTTCGGGGCTGGCCCGGCCCCAGCTTCCGGCGCCAGGGAGGGGACCCCCGGAGGTTGAAGAGCGGGAGGCGTCGGCCTCCCCGCGGTACGCCTCCCGGAGCTCCTCCTGGCGGTGCCGGAACGCGACGACACGCGATCCCGGACAGGGCCCCGGGGGGGGCCGCCCTGCGGCCCTGTGGTGCCCGAAGTGTGTTCGCCGGGCGTTTCCCGGCCAATTCTCACGAGCGTTCTGCCCAAATCGGGATCGATTTGGGCAGAACGCTCGTGAGAATTGGCCGGCGTTGGGCAGCCCTGGTCAGCGCCCAGTTCCGCGTGGAGCAGGGCCTTTTCTCGCTCGGGGCATGTCGCGGCCACCCGGAAAACGAGCCACGACGATGGAACCAGATGGGCCTTCATATTTGTACTGACCTATATACTTACTGGAGTCCATTATGGAAAGATTTCCATCTGGGTGTGAGGCTGAGTCCTGTGGTATTGCTCAGGCATCCCCAAATCCTAGGGCTTTGGAGCCCACCCTTAGGGGACGGAGACATGAGAACCCAAGCTAGGGATAGAGTTAGGGCCGAAGGACATTGCAGGCCCAAACAGCTGACAGTGTGTGTGGTTCCTAGAGGCTGGAATTAAGGATGAGTGTTCTGGTTCTGGTCAGGCACAGGGTTTGTGACCTAGAGGCCACTGAAATTGGGGGTTTGCTGGTATAGGCTCAGATGGGCAGGCATTTTAATCCTGCTTTGAATACTTTCTAGAGGTCTACATGGCACGCTTTCCTCCTGTGTGTTAGGATGAGTCCTGTGGTATGGCTAAGGTGACCCCAGTCCGTGGGGTAGGGAGCCAGACCCCTAGGAATTGAATGCTCAGAACACAAACTAAGCTTCAGTTAGGGGTTAGGAGCATGGCAGGCCCAATCTGATGGTGGTGTGGCAAGCTATCCAGAGGGCTGAGTACAGAGGGATGGATAGAGTAAGTGTCAGGTTCAGGTTTGTGTCCAGCTGCTGACTCTGGGTGAACTCAGTGGTGCGTGGCAGATTTCTCCTGCTCAGAATCCTTTGCAGAGTCCCAAATGGTATGGTTTCCTTCTGGGTGGCAGGCAGAGATCTCAAATCTTGCTCAGGGGTCCCCATCCGTGGGACTTGGGTGCCAGTCCTCTGGGGACAGAGCATGAAACCCCAACCTAGGGTTGGGGCTAGGTCCCAGCAACATGACAGGCCTGATTTGCTGGTGCTGTGCAGAGCTCTCACGGGGACTGAGTAGAGAACATGGGTCAGTCTGAGTCAGGCTCCGGGTTGGTGGCCATGGGGGGAAAGGCAGATTTCTCCTGCTCTCAGTCCTTGGCAGAGTTCCAATTCTACTGTTTCCTTCTGGGTTGAAGACAGAGTCCTCTGGCATTTCTCAGGGGTCCCACATATGTGGGGCTTTGGTACCTGTATTCTTGGGACACAAGACAGAAAATGTACCTAAGTTTTGGTTAGGGCTGAGGGTCATGTCAGTCTCAATAGGCCACCCTGAGAGGAGTGACCTGGGGAGCAGAGTTGAGGACGTGGGTCAGTGTGAGTGTTAAGATCCAGGTGTGAACGGGGGGTGCTGAAAGTGGGATAGCCTCAGGGGGCCAAGAAATATTCTGGTATAGTTCAGGTGTAACCCATCAGCGGAGCTTTGGTGTCAATCATCAGAGGACAGAAGACTGAAAACACAACCTAGGGCTTGGAAAAGAGCACAGGGGCATGGCTGGCCTGATCTGCTGGTGCCGAGGCTAGATGTCTGGGGTACTGAGTTGAGGGCCATGGTCAGGTGGTGCATTACGATCTGGGTTTGTGCCTGGGGGGTGGCCGAAGGTGGAGGTGGCTTCAGGGAGCATGAAGATTTCTCCCGTTCCGATGGTTCTGTGCAGCTCCAAACAGAACGGTTTCCTCCCGGGTGGCAGACAGAGCACTGGGTTGTGGCTCAGGGGTCCAAATATGGAGGAATTGGGGGACCAGCCTCTGGGGATGAAGACTGAAAATGCAACCTAGGCTTAAGGTTAGGGTCAGGGGCATGGCAGGCCCAATTTGCTGGCACTGAGAAGGGATCCCAGGGGGATGAATTGAGGGCAGAGGTCCGGTGGCATGAGAGGGTCCAGGTTTGTGGTCAGGGGACCGCTGAAGGAGGGGGTTGTGCTCAGGGAGGCATGCAGTTTCTCCCACTCTGAGTGTTCTACTCAGTTTCAAATGGCACGGTTTCCTCCTGGGTGGTAGGCAGGCTGAGTGCCAGCCTCCACATTTGTGGCCCAATAGTGCGCAGAGGGTGGGGGATAGCCTCGGGTGAACCGTGCAGGTTTCTCCCGGTCTGAGGATTCGACACAGCTCCAAACAGCATGGTTTCCTCCTGCATGGTGGACAGAGTCTTGAGGTGTCACTCAGGATTCTTTAATCTTGGGGTCTTGGGGTCAGGACTCTTGGGGATGATACCTGAAAACCAAAATTAGGGATAGGGTTAAGGCCTAGGGCCATGGTAGACCTGATATGCCAGTGCAGAGGCAGGTGCCCTGGTGCGCTGAGTTGAGCTCGGGTGTCAGACGGGGCCTTAGCCTCTAGGTGTGTGTCCAGACGTTCGCATAACCTGGGGGTGACTTCAGGGGTGCATGGAAGTTTCTCCAGCTCTGAGGGTTCAGCGCAGCTCCAAACAGCACAGCGGTGCCCTGTGTGGCAGGCAGATTCCCAGCATGAGTATCAGGCATCCTCAATCCTTGTGACGCAGTATGTGGTCTATTCTGGAGAAGGTTCCATGTGCACTTGAGAAGAATGAGTATTCTGTTGTTTTAGGGTGGAATGTTCTGTATATGTCTATGAGGTCCATCTGGTCCAATGTTTCATTCAATGCTCTTATTTCTTTTTTAATTTTCTGCTTCGATGATCTGTCTATTTCTGAGAGAGGCGTATGAAGATCTCCTACTATTATTGTATTCATATCAATATGACTCTTTATCTTGATTAATAGTTTTCTTATGGAATTGGGTGCTCCCATATTGGGGGCATAGATATTCACAATTGTTAGATCATCTTGGCGGATAGTCCCTTTAAGAATTATGGAGTGTCCTTCTGTATCTCTGACTACAGTCTTTAGTTTAAAATCTAATTTATCTGATATGAGAATCGCTACCCCGGCCTTCTTTTGAGGCCCATTGGCATGAAAGATGCTTCTCCATCCGTTCACGTTCAGTCTGGGTGTATCCTTAGGTTCAAAATGGGTCTCTTGTAGACAACATATGGATGGGTCCTGTCGTTTTATCCAATCTGCAACCCTGTGTCGTTTTATGGGCGCATTTAGGCCATTCACATTGAGAGTGGTTATTGAGAGATAGGTTTTGATTCATGTCATGTTGCCTTTGAAGTCTTTCTGTCTGTAGATTGTTTCTATATTTCTGTTCAATGATATTCTTGGGATTTTTTCTCTTTTATAGGACCCCCCCCTTAATATTTCCTGCAGTGTCGGCTTGCTGGTTGCATAGTCTTTTAAGCCTTGCTGGTCTTGGAAACTCTTTATCTCTCCATCCATTTTAAATGTCAGTCTTGCCGGATAGAGTATTCTTGGTTGCATGTTCTTCTCATTTAGTACTCTGAATATATTTTGCCAGCCCTTCCTGGCTTGCCAGGTCTCTGTGAAAAGGTCTGACGTTATTCTAATGGGCTTGGATGCCCACTCTCACCACTCTTGTTCAACATAGTATTAGAAGTCCTAGCAACGGCAATCAGACAACAAAGAGAAATAAAAGGTATCCAAATTGGCAAGGAAGAAGTCAAACTCTCTCTCTTCGCAGATGACATGATTTTGTATATGGAAAACCCCAAAGACTCCACCCCCAAACTACTAGACTCATACAGCAATTCAGTAACGTGGCAGGATACAAAGTCAATGTACAGAAATCAGTGGCTTTCTTATACACTAACAGTGAAAATACAGAAAGGGAAATTAGAGAATCGATTCCATTTACTATAGCACCAAGAACCATAAGATACCTGGGAATAAACCTAACCAAAGGGGTAAAGGATCTGTACTCGAGGAACTACAGAACACTCATGAAAGAAATTGAAGAAGACCCAAAAAGATGGAAGACAATTCTATGCTCTTGGATTGGAAGAATAAACATTGTTAAAATGTCTATACTGCCTAGAGCAATCTATGCTTTTAATGCCATTCCGATCAAAATTCCACCGGTAGTTTTCAAAGAGCTGGAGCAAATAATCCTAAAATTTGTATGGAATCAGAAGAGACCCCGAATTGCTAAGGCAATGTTGAAAAACAAAAACAAAACTGGCGGCATCACGTTACCCGATTTTAAGCTTTACTACAAAGCTGCGATCACCAAGACAGCGTGGCCCTGGCATAAAAACAGACACATAGACCAGTGGAACAGAGTGGAGAGCCCAGATATGGACCCTCAACTCCACGGTGAAATAATGTTCAACAAAACAGGAAAAAATATTCAATGGAAAAAAAGACAGTCTCTTCAATCAATGGTGCTGGGAAAACTGGACAGCTATATGTAGAATAATGAAACTCAACCATTCTCTTACACTCGAAATGGATAAAAGACCTCATCATGAGACAGGAATCCATCAGAATCCTAGAGGAGAACATAGGCAGTAACCTCTTCGATATCAGCCACAGCAACTTCTTTCAAGATATGTCTCCAAAGGCCAAGGAAACAAAAGCGAAAATAAACTTTTGGCACTTCATCAAGATCAAAAGCTTCTGCACAGCAAAGGAAACAGTCCACCAAACAAAAAGGCAACCCACGGAATGGGAGAAGATATTTGCAAATGACAGTACAGACAAAAGGTTGATATCCAGGATCTATAAAGAACTTCTCAAACTCAACACACACAAAACAGAGAATCATATCCAAAAATGGGCAGAAGATATGAACAGACACTTCTCCAACGAAGACATACAAATGGCTATCAGACACATGAAAAAATGTTCATCATCACTAGCCATCAGGGAGATTCAAATGAAAACCACATTGAGATACCACCTGACACCAGTTAGAATGGCCAAAATGAGCAAGACAGGAAACAACGTGTGTTGGAGAGGATGTGGAGAAAGGGGAACCCTCTTACACTGTTGGTGGGAATGCAAGTTGGTGCAGCCACTTTGGAGAACAGTGTGGAGATTCCTCCAGAAATTAAGAATAGAGCTTCCCTATGACCCTGCAATTGCACTGCTGGGTATTTACCCCAAAGATACAGATGTAGTGAAAAGAAGGGCCATCTGTACCCCAATGCTTATTGTAGCAATGGCTATGCTCACCAAACTGTGGAAAGAACCAAGATGCCCTTCAACGGATGAATGGATAAGGAAGATGTGGTCCATATACGCAATGGAGTATTATGCCTCCATCAGAAAGGATGAATACCCAACTTTTGTAGCAACATGGACGGGACTGGAAGAAATTATGCTGAGCGAAATAAGTCAAGCAGAGAGAGAGTCATGTATCATATGGTCTCACTTATTTGTGGAGCATAGCAAATAACACGGAGGACATAGGGAGATGGAGAGGAGAGGGAGTTGAGAGAAACTGGAAGGGGAGATGAACCATGAGAGACTATGGACTCTGAAAAACAACCAGAGGGTTTTGGAGGGGCAGGGTGGGGTGGGAGTTTGAGGAATCAGGTGGTGGTTAATAGGGAGGGCACGTACTGCATGGAGCACTGGGTGTGATGCCAAAACAATGAACACTGTTATGCTGTAAATAAACAAATAAAAAAAAAATGAGTCTATGGAAGGCCCGGCAGTGCCAGTTCACTCCACTGGAGGGAGTGGTGAGCCGTGGTGTGAGATACCCTGGAAGGCATGGCGATGCTGCTTGCCACCACTGGAGGCAGCGGCGAGCTGCCATGGGAAACACACCTGAAGAGGAGTCAGTGCAGCTTGCTGGCTCTGAAGGCAGGGCGGAGGTGCCCGGTGAGAGACCCTGAAACGTGAGGCACTACAGCTTATTTTTACAGGACGGAGTGGTGAGCTGTATAGTCTCTGTTTCTCCAGGCTCAAGGGTGGTGGTAAGAATTGATGGAGCCTGTCCCCCACTCAGCATTGTGCCCTCTTTCCCCAGGTTTGCTGGTAATGTGCTGTCAGGATGGTTCAGGAGGGTCCTCCCAGTTGGGCTCTGGAGCCAGGGGAACCAAACCCGACTCATGGTGCATTTGGAACCGAGGAGCTGAGTGTTTGTTTGGAAAAGTATGTTTGTTTCTCCAAAAAGGACAAGGGCATTGACCAGCTTGAGAGGGAAGTGAATGACCAGTTAAGAAACAAGCCTGTGTCTCTCCTTCTCCCAGGAATCAGAGCAGATGTGCAGGCTTTAGGTGGGAGACGCCTGCTTATCTGCACCTGACAACCCTTCTTCACTCTGGCTCCATGAGACCTGAAGTTTGGAAGTCAGCGTCTGAGTCAGTCATGCAGCTTGTCCCAGGACGTCAGTGTTCAGAGAAAACAGCAGGCCTGTGGGTGACAATGTCACATCCATGCCAGGATGGCAGGTAAAAATTCCCTTTCACCCCAAATTTCCTGGGCTTTTCTCTTGTCTCCAGTGGAGCTCACAAATGGCACCCTGAACCAGCTGTAAGCAATCTCGTGTGGGTGCCAGAGCTCCTGAGTTTCTCTGCAGGGAGCACCTGGCAGGGATCTCATTTTCTGTTTATTTCTGGCTTACAAAGGTATTTGGAACATCTCTTTCCTAGGAAATCCCTTGGATTCGAAAGGGAAGGTGAGATTGACTTGGTGAGCCTTTTGAACATAGAAAGTATTCCTTCACCGAACAGTGTTTACTCCACTGGGCCTAGACTCTGGTGGAACGGCTGGCATCTAGAGTGAGGTGGCTGTTTGTGGTCAGATAGAGACTTGGATGATGGCTTCTTCTTTGTCCAAGGTGATGTATCCTAATGGATTCGTCTTTGAATCCAAAGAGTTCCAATGAGGGCAGAGGGAAAATTCAAAATGATTCCAAGGAGTCTTGGACAATTTAAAAGGGATGCTTGTCTTCCTAGGTTCACTCAAACGGCTATATATGGTTGGACATGCTGTATTTTCTCTGCAGTTTCATGGGTAGTGAAGTCAGAAGGAGAGTCTTTGGGAATTTCCCTGGATAAAGGCACTCTGTTGGCTTCAAGGGACTTGGTGTCAGGAACCCTGGGCTGAATTTCTGTGGCTGCTTTCCTGATGCTCAGTGAGTCAGGGTTTCCCACAGGTTTTATATTTCCTCCTTAGGAAATTGCTGGCAGGGAATGTTCTGTTTAAAGTGGAACCCTCGGGGGCACCTGTGTGGCTCAGTGGGTTAAGCCACTGCCTTCGGCTCAGGTCATGGTCTCAGGGTCCTGAGATCGAGCCCCGCATTGGGCTCTCTGCTCAGCGGGGAGTCTGCTTCGTCCTCTCTCTCTGCCTGCCTCTCTGCCTACTTGTGACCTCTGTCAAATAAATAAATAAAATCTTAAAAAAAAAAAAAAACAAAACCCAAAACCGGGACCCTCCTACATTGTTGGTGGGCCTGCGTGTTGTTGCAGCCACTCTTGGAAAGAATACAGTCTGTCCTCCAAAAGCTAAGAACTGAACAACAGTAGGATCCAGCAATTGTCCTCCTAGTTATTTCCCTAAAGGGCACAAAAATGCACATTCAGTGGGGTATAAGCACCGTGATATTTACAGCAGCATTTTCAACCATTGTAAAACAATGGAGGGAGACCAAATGTCCATTCACTGATGAGTGATATATATATATATATATATATATATATATATATATATATATATATATCACTCGTATATATCATATGTGTGTGTGTGTGTGTATGTGTATTCATTCTCCCACATCTTCTTAATGGAATAGGATCCAGGTTCAAAAAGGATGAAATCTTACCATCTGCAAGGATGTGGATGGATCTACAGTGGATTTAGCTAAGTAAAATCAGTAAGAAAAGACCAATAGCCTATATCTTGACCTCTATGGAATTTCAGAAAGAAAACAGATGAACATAGTGAGGGGAGAAAGGCCAATGAGGAAACAGACTCTAACCTAGAGCAAAATCGAGGGTTGCTAGGGGGCAGGGGTGTGGGGCGAAGGGTTAAGTGGGTGACAGCTATTAGGGAGAGTACTTGTTGTGATGAGCTCTGGGTGTTCTATGCAGGTGAGGAATCACAAAATCCTACCCCTGAAGGAGAGGAATGAACATTGCATGGAAACGAATTGGAATTGAAGTCAATGAAGAAAAGAAGACCATGTTCTACTTCATGAAGACTGAGGTCAAACTGGAATGACTTTTGCTCTCCTGTTCTGTAGCTGTTCATTATGAAACACTCTGTGGCAGGATACACTAGTTTCCTATTGCATAAGGAGCCCTCAGAAAGTTGCCATGAAAGATTTAGATCTCAGAGCATGTACATGTTCCATTGATATGTTACTTTCAGTTTGCCCAGGTGCAAAGGTAAGTGGAGAGAAATAGGGCTGAAGAGGAAAGGAGGTATTAAGCATTCAAGAGGTAGCCTTCCCCTTTCTCATGAATGCCTGGGCCAGTGTAAATTGGGAAGAAGGAGGGGGGATCCCAGAGCTTTGCCGCAGACAGGGGAGTTCTAGGTCTGCCTAGAGCTGGTGGTGTCCATGAGCAGAGCTGAGCTAGTGGCGTGGCAGGCCCGAACTGCTGGTGTTGAGGTGAGTTCCCCAAGGAGCTGAGTTGAGAATGGGGGTCAGGTGGTGAATCAGGCTCTGGGTTTGTGGCCAGGGGGCTGCAGAATGTGGGGGAGTCCTAATGGGGTCATGCAGGCTTCTCTGGCTCTGAGGGTTCTGCACAGCTCCAAAGGGACAAGTTTCCTGCTGGGTGGCAGGGGGACTCCTACAGTGTGGCTCCAAGTTTACCAATCTAGAGGGCTTGGTGGATAGGCCCCTGGGGAAGGAAGCCTGAAAATGCAACATAGGGTTAAGGGTAATGGGCTGGGCAGGACAGGCCTGATCAGCCTACACAGAGGTGAGATACCCTCAGAATTGAGTTGAGGAAATGCATCCTGCAATGCAGAAGAGTCAGGGTTTCTGGCCAGAGGGACGGCTGATCGTGGGGGTGGCTTTAGAGGGGCATGCTGGTTTCTCCCTCTCTGAGGAAACTTTGGAGCTCCAAATGTCATGGCTTCCCCCTGCATGGCATTCAGGTTTCTGCCTTGTTACAGGGGGGTCCTGAATCTGGGGAGTTTGGGGGCCAGGCCTCTTGGGATGGAAGCCCGAAATCAGAAACTAGAGCTACGGTAAGGGCGTAGGGGCATGGCATGCTCAATCTGCTACTGCTGAGGTGGGCTCCCTGGTGGGCTGACTTCAGGGTGGGTATCAGGTGGCATGTCAGACTCAGAGTTTGTGTCCAGGGATGCCACAGAAGCTGGGCGTGACCTCAGGGTTGCATGCAGGTTTCTCCTACCCTGAGGGTTCTGCAGAGCTCCAAATGGCATGGTTTCCTCCTGTGTGGCAGACGCAGTCCTGGGGTGTCACTGAGGAATCCTTAATCTCTACTGGCATGAATCTCGGAGGTGCCCAATCTGGCGGGCTTGGGGGACAGGCCTCTGTTCATGAAAGCCTGTACACCCCACCTAGGTTTATGGTTAGGGCCGAAGGGCATGGCAGGTCCAATGTGCCGGTGCTGATGCGGGCTCCCCTAAGGGTCGAGTTGAGGGCATAGATCTGGCATCGCAGGAGAATCTGGTTTTATGGCCATGGGGGTGACTCATGGTGGGGTGGCATTACGGGGGTTTGCATGTTTCTCCCCGTCTGAGTGTTCAGTGCAGCTCTAAACCACAAGTTTTCCTCATGAGTGCCAGGTGGAGTCCCGTGGTGGCGCTCAGTAGACCTTAATCTGGGGGGACATGGGAGGCAGGCCCCTGGGATGGAAGCCTGAAAACCTAAAGAGGGGTTCTGGTAAGGGCTTAGGGGCATGGTGGCCTGATCTGCTTATGTTGAGGTGGGGCGCCCTAGGGTCTGAATTTATGGCATGCGTCCGGCAGCTCAGCAGAATCTGGTTTATGGCCGGGGGGACGGGTGCAGATGATGGGAGTGCCTTTAGAGGGGCAAGTTTCTCCCCCTCTGAGGGTTCAGCACAACTCCAAGGCACAGGTTCCTACTGTGTGGCAAGCGGAGTCCTGAGGTGTATGTCAAGATTCCTTAATCCAGGGGATTTTGTTGCCTGGACCCTCAGCATGGAAGACTGAACACCCAAACTTGTGTTAGGGTTAGGGCCTAGGGGCAATGGCAGGCCCGATCTGCCAGTGCTGAGGCGGGATCCCCTATGGGCTCAGTTGAGGGTATGCATTTGGTGGCGGGATGGAATCCAGCTCTATGGCCAGAGTGGCTGTTGATTATTGGGGTGGCTTTAGGGTGGCATGAAAGTTTCTCCCCATCTGAGGGTTCATTGCAGCTCCAAACCACAAGGTTTCCACTTGTGTGACAGGCTGTGTCCTGTGGTGTTGCTCAGAAGTCCTTAATCTGGGGGGCGTGGGGGCCAGGCCTCTTGGGATGGAAGCCTGAAAATCCAAACTAGGGTTAGGGTTAAGGCTTAGGGACATGGCAGGCCCGATCTGCTGCAATTGAGGTGGTCTCCTGGATAGGCCGAATGGAGGGTGGGAATCAGGCAGGACTTGAGGTCTGTGTTTGTGTTTGTGGGGGCAAAGAAGCTAGTGGTGTCCGCGGGGGGCATGCAGCTTTCTCCTGCTCTGAGGTTCCTGCACAGTTCCAAATGGCACCATTTTGCCCTAGGAGGCTGGAGGAGTGCTGGCGGGAGTCTCAGTCATCCCCAGTCTGATGGGCTTGGGGTACAGGCCTCTGGGCACGGAAGGCTGTATACCCCACCTAGGGTTAGGGTTAGGGTCTAGGGTCATGGCAGGCCCAATCTGCCGGCGCTGAGATGGGCTCCCCTCAGGGCTGAGTTGAGGGCATGTGTCCGGTAGCTTCATAGAAAACAGCTTTCTGGCCTGGGGTGCCGCAAATTGTGCGGATAGCTTTACGGGGGCTTGAAGGTTTCTCACCCTCTGAGTATTCAGCAGCTCCAAACTGCAAGGTTTCATCCTGCGTGGCTGTTGGAGTCCTGCAATGTCACTCAGGGGTCCTTAATCCAGGGGGCCTGGAGGCTAGGCATCTTGGGATGGAAGCCTGGAAACTCAAACTAAGGGTGAGGTCTTGGGGCGCGACAGACCCAATCTGCCAGTGCTGAGGCGGACTCCCCGGTGGCCTGAGTTGAGGGTCGGTGATAGGTGGCTAGTGTGAATCTGGGTTTGTGTTCAGGAGGGGCTCAGATGCTGGGGCTTGCCTTGGGGGGCATGAAGTTATCTTTTGCTCTGAGGTCTAAGTAGCTCCAAATGGCACTGTAACAGCATAGGCAGCCTCCAGACTGCCAGAGTGAGTCTCATGCATCCACAATCTGGCGGGTTTGGGGGCTAGGCCTCTGGGTACGGAAGACTGTACACCCAACCTAGGGTTAGGGTTAAGGCCTAGGGGCATGGCAGTTCTGATATGCTGCTGATATGCTGTGTTGAGGCGGGCTCCCTCAGGGCTGAGTGGATGACATGCATCTGGCGTTGTGGCAGAATCTGGCATTATGTCTGGGGCATTTCCAATGGCGGGTGTGTTTAGGTGCTCATGCACCTTTCTTTCTGGAGGGCAGGCAGAGTCCTGTGTTGTGACTTTGGAATCCCCAGTCTGGAGGGTTAGGGTTAGGGATAGAGGTTCAGAGAGTGTTAGGGTTAGTTGTTAGGGGTTAGGGTTAGGGTTAGGGTTAGGAGTTAGGGGATAGGGTTAGAGGTAAGGTTTAGGGTTAGGCTTAGGGTTAGGCGTATGTCTTAGGGACAAGGCATGTCAGATCTGCCAACACAGATATGGACTCACCCAAGGGCTGTGTTGAGGGCGGGACTCAGGAGTCTCCTCAGGCCCTGGATTTTTGGACTGGAGGGGCAAAGAAGGTGGGAATCGCCTCTGGGGAGCATGATGGTTTCTACTGCTCCGAGGTTGTTATGTTAGGTTTAGAGGTTAGGGTTAGGTTTTGTGGTTAGGGTTAGTGTTAAGATTAGTGTTAAGGTGGGGCGCCTGGGTGGCTCAGTTGGTTAAAGCCTCTGCCTTCCGCTCAGGTCATGATCTCAGGGTCCTGGGATGGAGCCCCACATCAGGCTCTCTGCTCAGCGGGGAGCGTGCTTCGTCCTCTCTGTGCCTTCTTCTGATCTGTCTCTGTCAAAGAAATGAATAAAATCTTAAAAAAAATAAAAAGATTAGGGTTAGGGTTATGTCTTAGGGACAAGGCATGTTGGATCTGGTAACACTTATATGGGCTCACCCAAGGGCTGAGTTGAAGGCGGGACTCAGGAGGCTCCTTAGGCCCTGGGTTTTTTTCCTAGAAGGTAAAGATGGTGGGAATGGCCTCAGGGGAGCATGCTGGTTTCTAGGTCTCTGAGAGTGTTAGATAGCACTAAATGAAATGGTTTATTTCATTTATTCTCCTGGCTGAGAGGCTGAGTCCTGCCATCAGTCTGATGATCCTATCCACTGGGATGGAATTGGGTATCAGGCCTCTGGGGTCCAGAGCCTGACCACCTGAGCTAGGGTATTAGGGTTTGGTCCTGGGAGCATGGCAGGCCTGAGGTGCCAGTGCGGACTCAGGCTCTCCGGAGGGCTGAGTTGAGGGTATTGCTCTGGTGGCCCATCAGGCACTGGGCGGTGGTGTGTGGGTCCTCGGAAGGTGTGGGTGTCTTTAGGGGGCATGGAGGTCTCTCCGGCCAGGAGCGTACTGCACAGGGCCATGTGGGCCATTTTCCTTGTGGGTGGCAGCCGGAGTCCAGCATTGCAAATACAGGGTCCCCAGTCTGGACGGCTAGGGAGCCAGGCCTCTGTGGATCGAAGCATAAACACCCATCCTAGCATTATGGTTAAGTCTTTGGGGCATGGTAACCCCGATCTGCCGGTGCTGTGGTGACCCATCCTGATGCCTGAGTTGAGGCTATGTCTGCAGGACATTGAGACTCTGGTTCCCGGTCCTTGGGAGGGTCCAGAAGTGCTTTGGCCTCAGGGAGACTTGCAGGCTTCTCCTGCTCTGTGGCTTCAGCCCATTTCTAAACGGCACGGTTCATGCTGGGATCATGTGCAATTATGGGGTGCAACTCAGGGGTCCCCTATCTGGGGTTTTGAGGACCAGTTGTGGGAGGAGGATGCCTGAGCACGAACCTGGGCTAGGGTTAGTATTAGGATTAGGGTTAAGGTTATGTCTTAGGGACAAGGCATGTCGGATATGCAAGCACAGATATCAGCTCGCCCAAGGGCTGAGTTGAGGGTGGGACTCAGGAGGCTCCTCGGGCACTGGGGTTTTGGGCTGTACGGGCAAAGATGTTGGAAATCGCCTCAGGGGAGCATGCCAGTTTCTACAATTCTCAGGGCATTAGATAGCACGAAATGAAAGGTCACCTTCTGGCTGAGAGGGTGAGTCCTGCTGTGAGGGTTAGGTTGTAGGGGCATTGCAGCCCCAATCTGCTGGCGCTGTGGTGGCCCATCCCAATGCTTGAGTTCAGAGCGTGTGTCTGTAGGACCATGAGACTCCTGGTTCTTGGTCCTTGGGGGCGCTGGAAGTGGGGTGCACTCAGGGAGACATTCCAATTTATCCCGCTCTGTGGGTTCAGCACAATTCTAAACAGCATGGTTTCCTCCTGGTGTCAGGTTCAATGATGGGGTATCGCTCACGGGTCCCCCATCTGGGGCCTTGGGGACCAGGAGTCAGAGTATGGACGCCTGAACACACAACCTGGGCTAGGTATAGTATTATGGTTAGTGTTAGGCTTAGGGACAGGGCATGTCGGATCTGCTAGCACAGATACGGGCTCACCCAAGGGCTGAGTTGAGGGCAGGACTCAGGAGGCTCCTCAGGCCCTGGGTTCTTGGCCTGGAGGAGCAAAGCTGGTGGGAATGGCCTCAAGGGAGAATGGCTGGTTGCTACTGCTCTGAGGGTGTGAGAGAACACCAAATGAAAAGGTCTCCTCCTGGCTGAGAACTGAGTCCTGCCGACAGTCTGATGCTCAACCCATGGGAGGAATTGGGTGTCAGGCCTCTGGGTCCAATGCCTGAACACCCAACCTAGTGTTAGGGTTTCGTCCTGGGAGAATGGCAGGCCTGCCAGTGCGGCTCAGGTTCTCCGGAGCGCTGAGTTGAGGGCATTGCTCTGGTGGCCTGTCAGGCTCTGGGTTTGTGGTGTGGCATTTCTTGGAAGGCGTGGCTGGCTTTAGGGGGCATGGAGGATTCTGTGGCCAGGAGCATACTGCACAGGATCATATGGTCCAGTTTCATCGTGGGTGGCAGCCAGAGTCCTGCATTGGGAATCCAGGGTCCCCAGTCTGGAGGGCTAGGGGTCCAGTCCTCAGGGGACAGAAGCCTGACACCCAACCTAGGGTTAGGGTAGGGTTGTAAGGGCATGGCAGCCCTGATCTGATGGCGCTGTGGTGATGCTTCCCAATGCCCGAGTTGAGGGCGCGAGTCTGTAGCACTGTGAGAGTCCTGGTTCCTGGTCCTTGGGTGTGCCAGAAGTGGCAGTGGGCTCTGGGAGGCATGCAGGTTTCTCCCGCTCTGCGGGTTCAACACATTTCTAAAGGGCAGGGTTTCCTCCTGGGATCAGGCGCAATTATGGGGTGCAGCTCAGGGGTCCCCCATCTGGCCGTTTGGGGGACCAGGCTATGGAGGAGGGATGCCTGAACACACAACCTGGGCTAGAGTTAGTATTAGGGTTAGGCTTAGCGTTAAGGTTATGTCTTAGGGAGAAGGCATGTGGGATCTGCCAGCACAGATATTGGCTCACTGAAGGGCTGAGTTGAGGGCAGGGCTCCGGAGGCTTCTCAGGCCCTGGGTTTTTGGCCTGGAGGTGCAAAGATGGCGGGAATGGCCTCAGGGCAGCTTGGCCGGTTCCTAGGGCTCTGAGGGTGTTGGAGAGCACCAAATGGAATCTCCTGCTGGTTGAGAAGCTGAGTCATGCCATCAGTTTGATGCTCCCACCCATGGGTGGAATTGGGTGTCAGGGTTCTAGAACCTGAACACCCAACCTAGGCTTAGGGTTTGGTCCTGGGAGAATGGCAGGCCTGATGTGCCAGCACGGACTCAGGCTCTCTGGAGGGCTGGGCTGAGGGCATTGTTCTGGCGGCCTGTAAGGCTAAGGAATTGTGGTGTGGGGGTGCTCAGAAGATGTGGTTGGCTTTAGGGGTCATGGAGGTTTCTCCGGCAAGGAGCGTTCTGCAAAGGTCCATGTGGTCAAGTTTCATCATGGGTGGCAGCCAGAGTCCTACGTTGGGAATATGGGGTCCCCAGTCTGGAGGGCTAGGGAGCCAGTCCTCTGGGGACTGAAGCCTGAACGCCCAACCGAGGGTTAGGTTTAGGTCCCAGGGGCATGGCGGCCCGGATCTGCCGGCACAGTGATGACCAATCCCGATGCCTGAGTTGAGGACGTGAGTCTGCAGGACCGTGAGACTCCTCATTCCTGCTCCTCAGGGGCGCCGGTATTGGGGGTGGCGTCAGGGAGGCATTCTGATTTCTTCTGCTCTGTAGGTTCAGCACATTCCTTTTTTTTTTCACTTTCAATATCTATCTATCTATATTATTTCTTTTCAGCGTAACAGTATTCCTTATTTTTGCACCACACCCAGTGCTCCATGCAACACGTGCCCTCCCTAATACCCACCACCTTGTTCTCCCAACCTCCCACTCCCCACCCATTCAAGACCCTCAGGTTCTTTTTCAGAGTCCGTAGTCTCTCATGGTTCACCTCCCCTTCCCATTTCCCACAACTTCCTTCTCCTCTCCATCTCCCCATGTCCTCCTTGTTCTTTGTTATGCTCCACAAATAAGTGAAACCATATGATAATTGACTCTCTCTGCTTGACTTATTTCACTCAGCATAATCTCTTCCAGTCCCATCCATATTGCTACAAAAGTTGGTATTCATCCTTTCTGATGGAGGCATAATACTCCATCTTGTATATGGACCACATATTCCTTATCCATTCGTCCATTGAAGGGCATCTTGGTTCTTTCCACAGTTTGGCGACCGAGGCCTTTGCTGCTATAAACATTGGGGTACAGATGGCCCTTCTTTTCACTACATCTGTATCTTTGGGGTAAATACCCAGCAGTGCAATTGCAGGGTCATAGGGAAGCTCTATTCTTAATTTCTGGAGGAATCTCCACACTGTTCTCCAAAGTGGCTGCACCAACTTGCATTCCCACCAACAGTGTAAGAGGGTTCCCCTTTCTCCACATCCTCTCCAACAATCGTTGTTTCCTGTCTTGCTAATTGTGGCCTTTCTAACTGGTGTCAGGTGGTATCTCAATGTCGTTTTCATTTGAATCTTCCTGATGGCTAGTGATGATGAACATTTTGTCATGTGTCTGATAGCCATTTGTATGTCTTCGTTGGAGGAGTGTCTGTTCTTATCTTCTGCCCATTTTTGGATATGATTATCTGTTTTGTGTGTGTTGAGTTTGAGAAGTTCTTTCTAGATCCTGGATATCAACCTTTTGTCTGAACTGTCATTTACAAATATCTTCTCCCATTCCGTGGGTTGCCTTTTGATTGGTGGACTGTTCCCTTTGGTGTGCAGAAGCTTTTGATCTTGATGAAGTGCCAAAAGTTCATTTTCGCTTTTCTTTCCTTGGCCTTTGGAGACATATCTTGAAAGAAGTTGCTGTGGCTGATATCGAAGAGGTTACTGCCTATGTACTCCTCTAGGATTCTGAGAGAATCCTGTCTCACGTTGAGCTCCTTTATCGAGTTCGAGTTTATCATTGTGTATGGTGTAAGAGAATGGTCGAGTTTCATTCTTCTACATATCGCTGTCCAGTTTCCCCAGCACCATTGATTGAGGAGAATGTCTTTTGTTACATTGAATATTTTTTCCTGATTTCTCGACGATTATATCACAATAGAGTTGAGGGTCCATATCTAATCGGGATCGATTTGGGCAGAGTGCTCATGAAAATTAGCTGGCGTTGGACAACCATGGGGACCGCCTTGTTCCGCGTGGCCCAGGACCCTTTCTCACTCGGGGTATGTCCCAGCCACCCAAAAACGCGCCGAGACGACGGGGCCCGGCCGGGGGCCTCAGAGCCGGAGAGCTTGCTCCGAGCAGAGTTCTTGGAGGGTCTGTGGTCGGGCATCCGGCTCCGCCTTGGAGGGAGGCCGGGGCGCCCGGGAAGGGATTGGCCTCTCTGGGGGAACAAAAAGATCTGTCGCTCCACAGCTGTGTCGCAGCCACGAAAGGGGCCGATGGCGCCGGGACGGTCGGAGGACTCGTGGCGCGGGACTCAGGGTTCCCCATGGGGAGGCCCGCAGGCTCAGGCCGCTGACAACGGAAGGCTGAGCAAGCAGGCCTGGACAGGGCCCGGCTTACGGGGCTGGCCCGGCCCCAGCTGCCAGCGAAGGGAGGGGACCACCAGAGTCTGAGGAGCGCGAGGCGTCGACTTGCCCACGCCAGCCTCACGGAGCTCCGCCTGGCTGTGCCGGATCGCGACAACACGCGATCCCGGACAGGGCCCCGGGGGGGCGGCCCTGCGGCCCTGTGGTGCCCGAAGTGTGTTCGCCGGGCGTTTTCCGGCCAATTCTCCCGAGCGTTCTGCCCAAATCGGGATCAATTTGGGCAGAACGCTCGGGAGAATTGGCCGGCGTTGGGCAGCCCTGGTCAGCGCCCAGTTCCGCGTGGAGCAGGGCCCTTTCTCGCTCGGGGCATGTCGCGGCCACCCGGAAAACGAGCCGCGACGATGGGGCGCGGCCGGCAGCCGCGGCGACGGGGAGTTTTCCCCGAGCAGAGTGGATGGAGGCGCCGTGGCCGGGCGTCCGCCTCCGCCGTGGCGGGCGGCCGGGGCGCCCCTGGAGGGGGCTGGCCTCTGTGGGGAAACGGACTGGTCTCTCACTGCGCGGCTAGGACGAAGCCGCGAAAGGTGCCGTTGTCGCCGGGACGGTCGGGGGACTCGTGGCGCGGGACTCAGGGTTCCCCATGGGGAGTCCCCCAGGCTCAGGCCCCTGGCAACGGAAGGCTGAGCAAGCAGTCCCGGGCCCGGGCCCGGCTTTCGGGGCTGGCCCGGCCCCAGCTGCCGGCGCCAGGGAGGGGACCCCCGGAGGCTGAGGAGCGGGAGGCGTCGGCCTCACCGCGGCACGCCTCCCGGAGCTCCTCCTGGCGGTGCCGGAACGCGACGACACGCGATCCCGGACAGGGCCCCGGGGGGGGCCGCCCTGCGGCCCTGTGGTGCCCGAAGTGTGTTCGCCGGGCGTTTTCCAGCCAATTCTCCCGAGCGTTCTGCCCAAATCGGGATCGATTTGGGCAGAACGCTCGGGAGAATTGGCCGGCGTTGGGCAGCCCTGGTCAGCGCCCAGTTCCGCGTGGAGCAGGGCCCTTTCTCGCTCGGGGCATGTCGCGGCCACCCGGAAAACGAGCCGCGACGATGGGGCGCGGCCGGCAGCCGCGGCGCCGGGGAGTTTTCCCCGAGCAGAGTGGATGGAGGCGCCGCGGCCGGGCGTCCGCCTCCGCCGTGGCGGGCAGCAGGTGCGCCCCTGGAGTGGGCTGGCCTCTGTGGGGAAACGGACTGGTCTCTCACTCCGCGGCTAGGAGGAAGCCGCGAAAGGTGCCGTTGTCGCCGGGACGGTCGGGGGACTCGTGGCGCGGGATTCAGGGTTCCCCATGGGGAGGCCCCCAGGCTCAGGCCCCTGGCAACGGAAGGCTGAGCAAGCAGGCCCGGGCCCAGGCCCGGCTTTCGGGGCTGGCCCGGCCCCAGCTGCCGGCGCCAGGGAGGGGACCCCCGGAGGCTGAGGAGCGGGAGGAGTCGGCCTCCCCGCGGCATGCCTCCCGGAGCTCCTCCTGGCGGTGCCGGAACGCGACGACACGCGATCCCGGACAGGGCCCTGGGGGGGGCGGCCCTGCGGCCCTGTGGTGCCCGAATTGTGTTCGCCGGGCCTTTTCCGGCCAATTCTCACGAGCGTTCTGCCCAAATCGGGATCGATTTGGGCAGAACGCTCGTGAGAATTGGCCGGCGTTGGGCAGCCCTGGTCAGCGCCCAGTTCCGCGTGGAGCAGGGCCCTTTCTCGCTCGGGGCATGTCGCGGCCACCCGGAAAACGAGCCGCGACGATGGGGCGCGGCCGGCAGCCGCGGCGCCGGGGAGTTTTCCCCGAGCAGAGTGGATGGAGGCGCCGTGGCCGGGCATCCTCCTCCGCCGTGGCGGGCGGCCGGGTCGCCCCTGGATGGGGCTGGCCTCTGTGGGGAAACGGACTGGTCTCTCACTCCGCGGCTAGGACGAAGCCGCGAAAGGTGCCGTTGTCGCCGGGACGGTCGGGGGACTTGTGGCGCGGGGCCCAGGGTTCCCCATGGGGAGGCCCCCAGGCTCAGGCCCCTGGCAACGGAAGGCTGAGCAAGCAGGCCCGGGCCCGGGCCCGGCTTTCGGGGCTGGCCCGGCCCCAGCTGCCGGCGCCACGGAGGGGACCCCCGGAGGCTGAGGAGCGGGAGGCGTCGGCCTCCCCGCGGCACGCCTCCCGGAGCTCCTCCTGGCGGTGCCGGAACGCGACGACACGCGGTCCCGGACAGGGCCCCGGGGGGGGCCGCCCTGCGGCCTTGTGGTGCCCGAAGTGTGTTCGCCGGGCGTTTTCCGGCCAATTCTCACGAGCCTTCTGCCCAATCGGGATCGATTTGGGCAGAACGCTCGTGAGAATTGGCCGGCGTTTGCAGCCCTGGTCAGCGCCCAGTTCCGCGTGGAGCAGGGCCCTTTCTCGCTCGGGGCATGTCGCGGCCACCCGGAAAACGAGCCGCGACGATGGGGCGCGGCCGGCAGCCGCGGCGCCGGGGAGTTTTCCCCGAGCAGAGTGGATGGAGGCGCCGTGGACGGGCGTCCGCCTCCGCCGTGGCGGGCGGCCGGGGCGGCCCTGGAGGGGGCTGGCCTCTGTGGGGAAACGGACTGGTCTCACACTCCGCGGCTAGGACGAAGCCGCGAAAGGTGCCGTTTTGGCCGGGACGGTCGGGGGACTCGTGGCGCGGGACTCAGGGTTCCCCATGGGGAGGCCCCCAGGCTCAGGCCCCTGGCAACGGAAGGCTGAGCAAGCAGGCCCGGGCCCGGGCCCGGCTTTCGGGGCTGGCCCGGCCCTAGCTGTCGGCGCCAGGGAGGGGACCCCCGGAGGCTGAGGAGCGCGAGGCGTCGGCCTCCCCGCGGCACGCCTCCCGGAGCTCCTCCTGGCGGTGCCGGAACGCGACGACACGCGGTCCCGGACAGGGCCCCGGTGGGGGCCGCCCTGCGGCCCTGTGGTGCCCGAAGTGTGTTCGCCGGGCGTTTTCCGGCCAATTCTCACGAGCGTTCTGCCCAAATCGGGATCGATTTGGGCAGAACGCTCGTGAGAATTGGCCGTCGTTGGGCAGCCCTGGTCAGCGCCCAGTTCCGCGTGGAGCAGGGCCCTTTCTCGCTCGGGGCATGTCGCGGCCACCCGGAAAACGAGCCGCGACGATGGGGCGCGGCCGGCAGCCGCGGCGCCGGGGAGTTTTCCCCGAGCAGAGTGGATGGAGGCGCCGTGGCCGGGCGTCCGCCTCCGCCGTGGCGGGCGGCCGGGGCGCCCCTGGAGGGGGCTGGCCTCTGTGGGGAAACGGACTGTTCTCTCACTCCGCGGCTAGGACGAAGCCGCGAAAGGTGCCGTTGTCGCCGGGACGGTCGGGGGACTCGTGGCGCGGGACTCAGGGTTCCCCATGGGGTGGCCCCCAGGCTCAGGCCCCTGGCAACGGAAGGCTGAGCAAGCAGGCCCGGGCCCGGGCCCGGCTTTCGGGGCTGGCCCGGCCCCAGCGGCCGGCGCCAGGGAGGGGACCCCCGGAGGCTGAGGAGCGGGAGGCGTCGGCCGCCCCGCGGCACGCCTCCCGGAGCTCCTCCTGGCGGTGCCGGAACGCGACGACACGCGATCCCGGACAGGGCCCCGGGGGGGGCGGCCCTGCGGCCCTGTGGTGCCCGAAGTGTGTTCGCCGGGCGTTTTCCGGCCAATTCTCACGAGCGTTCTGCCCAAATCGGGATCGATTTGGGCAGAACGCTCGTGAGAATTGGCCGGCGTTGGGCAGCCCTGGTCAGCGCCCAGTGCCGCGTGGAGCAGGGCCCTTTCTCGCTCGGGGCATGTCGCGGCCACCCGGAAAACGAGTCGCGACGATTGGGCGCGGCCGGCAGCCGCGGCGCCGGGGAGTTTTCCCCGAGCAGAGTGGATGGAGGCGCCGTGGCCGGGCGTCCGCCTCCGCCGTGGCGGGCGGCCGGTTCGCCCCTGGAGGGGGCTGGCCTCTGTGGGGAAACGGACTGGTCTCTCACTCCGCGGGTAGGACGAAGCCGCGAAAGGTGCCGTTTTGGCCGGGACGGTCGGTGGACTCGTGGCGCGGGACTCAGGGTTCCCCATGGGGAGGCCCCCAGGCTCAGGCCTCTGGCAACGGAAGGCTGAGCAAGCAGGCCCGGGCTCGGGCCCGGCTTTCGTGGCTGGCCCGGCCCCAGCTGCCGGCGCCAGGGAGGGGACCCCCGGAGGCTGAGGAGCGGGAGGCGTCGGCCTCCCCGCGGCACGCCTCCCGGAGCTCCTCCTGGCGGTGCCGGAACGCGACGACACGCGGTCACGGACAGGGCCCCGTGGGGGGCCGCCCTTCGGCCCTGTGGTGCCCGAAGTGTGTTCGCCGGGCGTTTTCCGGCCAATTCTCACGAGCGTTCTGCCCAAATCGGGATCGATATGGGCAGAACGCTCGTGAGAATTGGCCGTCGTTGGGCAGCCCTGGTCAGCGCCCAGTTCCGCGTGGAGCAGGGCCCTTTCTCGCTCGGGGCATGTCGCGGCCACCCGGAAAACGAGCCGCGACGATGGGGCGCGGCCGGCAGCCGCGGCGCCGGGGAGTTTTCCCCGAGCAGAGTGGATGGAGGCGCCGTGGCCGGGCGTCCGCCTCCGCCGTGGCGGGCGGCCGGGGCGCCCCTGGAGGGGGCTGGCCTCTGTGGGGAAACGGACTGGTCTCACACTCCGCGGCTAGGACGAAGCCGCGAAAGGTGCCGTTGTGGCCGGGACGGTCGGGGGACTCGTGGCGCGGGACTCAGGGTTCCCCATGGGGAGGCCCCCAGGCTCAGGCCCCTGGCAACGGAAGGCTGAGCAAGCAGGCCTTGGCTCGGGCCCGGCTTTCGGGGCTGTCCCGGCCCCAGCTGCCGGCGCCAGGGAGGGGGCCCCCGGAGGCTGAGGAGCGGGAGGCGTCGGCCTCCCCGCGGCACGACTCCCGGAGCTCCTCCTGGCGGTGTCGGAACGCGACGACACGCGGTCCCGGACAGGGCCCCGGGGGGGACCGCCCTGCGGCCCTGTGATGCCCGAAGTGTGTTCGCCTGGCGTTTTCCGGCCAATTCTCACGAGGGTTCTGCCCAATTCGGGATCGATTTGGGCAGAACGCTCGTGAGAATTGGCCGGCGTTGGGCAGCCCTGGTCAGCGCCAAGTTCCGCGTGGAGCAGGGCCCTTTCTCGCTCGGGGAATGTCGCGGCCACCCGGAAAACGAGCCACGACGATGGGGCGCGGCCGGCAGCCGCAGCGCCGGGGAGTTTTCCCCGAGCAGAGTGGATGGAGGCGCCGTGGCCGGGCGTCCGCCACCGCCGTGGCGGGCGGCCGGGGCGCCCCTGGAGGGGGCTGGCCTCTGTGGGGAAACGGACTGGTCTATCACTCCGCGGCTAGGACGAAGCCGCGAAAGGTGCCGTTGTCGCCGGGACGGTCGGGGGACTCGTGGCGCGGGACTCAGGGTTCCCCATGGGGTGGCCCCCAGGCTCAGGCCCCTGGCAACGGAAGGCTGAGCAAGCAGGCCCGGGCCCGGGCCCGGCTTTCGGGCCTGGCCCGGCCCCAGCGGCCGGCGCCAGGGAGGGGACCCCAGGAGGCTGAGGAGTGGGAGGCGTCGGCCTCCCCACGGCACGCTTCCCGGAGCTCCTCCTGGCGGTGCCGGAACGCGACGACACGCGGTCCCGGACAGGGCCCCGGGGGGGGGCGGCCCTGCGGCCCTGTGGTGCCCGAAGTGTGTTCGCCGGGCGTTTTCCGGCCAATTCTCACGAGCGTTCTGCCCAAATCGGGATCGATTTGGGCAGAAGGCTCGTGAGAATTGGCCGGCGTTGGGCAGCCCTGGTCAGCGCCCAGTTCCGCGTGGAGCAGGGCCCTTTCTCGCTCGGGGCATGTCGCGGCCACCCGGAAAACGAGCCGCGACGATGGGGCGCGGCCGGCAGCCGCGGCGCCGGGGAGTTTTCCCCAAGCAGAGTGGATGGAGGCGCCGTGGCCGGGCGTCCGCCTCCGCCGTGGCGGGCGGCCGGGGCGCCCCTGGAGGGGGCTGGCCTCTGTGGGGAAACGGACTGGTCTCACACTCCGCGGCTAGGACGAAGCCGCGAAAGGTGCCGTTGTCGCCGGGACGGTCGGGGGACTCGTGGCGCGGGACTCAGGGTTCCCCATGGGGTGGCCCCCAGGCTCAGGCCCCTGGCAACGGAAGGCTGAGCAAGCAGGCCCGGGCCCGGGCCCGGCTTTCGGAGCTGGCCCGGCCCCAGGTGCCTGCGCCATGGAGGGGACCCCCGGAGGCTGAGGAGCGGGAGGCGTCGGCCGCCCCGGGGCCCGCATCCCGGAGCTCCTCCCGGCGGTGCCGGAACGCGACGACCCGCGATCCCGGACAGGGCCCCGGGGGGGACGCCCTGCGGCCCTGTGGTGCCCGAAGTGTGTTCGCCGGGCGTTTTCCGGCCAATTCTCACGAGCGTTCTGCCCAAATCGGGATCGATTTGGGCAGAACGCTCGTGAGAATTGGCCGGCGTTGGGCAGCCCTGGTCAGCGCCCAGTTCCGCGTGGAGCAGGGCCCTTTCTCGCTCGGGGCATGTCGCGGCCACCCGGAAAACGAGCCGCGACGATGGGGCGCGGCCGGCAGCCGCGGCGCGGGGAGTTTTCCCCGAGCAGAGTGGATGGAGGCGCCGTGGCCGGGCGTCCGCCTCCGCCGTGGCGGGCGGCCGGGGCGCCCCTGGAGGGGGCTGGCCTCTGTGGGGAAACGGACTGGTCTCTCACTCCGCGGCTAGGACGAAGCCGCGAAATGTGCCGTTGTGGCCGGGACGGTCGGGGGACTCGTGGCGCGAGACTCAGGGTTCCCCATGGGGAGGCCCCCAGGCTCAGGCCCCTGGCAACGGAAGGCTGAGCAAGCAGGCCCGGGCCCGGGACCGGCTTTCGGGGCTGGCCTGGCCCCAGCTGCCGGCGCCACGGAGGGGACCCCCGGAGGCTGAGGAGCGGGAGGCGTCGGCCTCCCCGCGGCACGCCTCCCGGAGCTCCTCCTGGCGGTGCCGGAACGCGACGACACGCGGTCCCGGACAGGGCCCCGGGGGGGGCGGCCCTGCGGCCCTGTGGTGCCCGAAGTGTGTTCGCCGGGCGTTTTCCGGCCAATTCTCACGAGCCTTCTGCCCAATCGGGATCGATTTGGGCAGAACGCTCGTGAGAATTGGCCGGCGTTGGGCAGCCCTGGTCAGCGCCCAGTTCCGCGTGGAGCAGGGCCCTTTCTCGCTCGGGGCATGTCGCGGCCACCCGGAAAACGAGCCGCGATGATGGGGCTCGGCCGGCAGCCGCGGCGCCGGGGAGTTTTCCCCGAGCAGAGTGGATGGAGGCGCCGTGGCCGGGCGTCCGCCTCCGCCGTGGCGGGCGGCCGGGGCGCCCCTGGAGGGGGCTGGCCTCTGTGGGGAAACGGACTGTTCTCTCACTCCGCGGCTAGGACGAAGCCGCGAAAGGTGCCGTTGTCGCCGGGACGGTCGGGGGACTCGTGGCGCGGGACTCAGTGTTCCCCATGGGGTGGCCCCCAGGCTCAGGCCCCTGGCAACGGAAGGCTGAGCAAGCAGGCCCGGGCCCGGGCCCAGCTTTCGGAGCTGGCCCGGCCCCAGCTGCCGGCGCCAGGGAGGGGACCCCCGGAGGCTGAGGAGCGGGAGGCGTCGGCCTCCCCGCGGCACGCCTCCCGGAGCTCCTCCTGTCGGTGCCGGAACGCGACGACACGCGATCCCGGACAGGGCCCCGGGGGGGGGCCGCCCTGCGGCCCTGTGGTGCCCGAAGTGTGTTCGCCGGGCGTTTTCCGGCCAATTCTCACGAGCGTTCTGCCCAAATCGGGATCGATTTGGGCAGAACGCTCGTGAGAATTGGCCGGCGTTGGGCAGCCCTGGTCAGCGCCCAGTTCCGCGTGGAGCAGGGCCCTTTCTCGCTCGGGGCATGTCGCGGCCACCCGGAAAACGAGCCGCGACGATGGGGCGCGGCCGGCATCCACGGCGCCGGGGAGTTTTCCCCGTGCAGAGTGGATGGAGGCGCCGTGGCCGGGCGTCCGCCTCCGCCGTGGCGGGCGGCCGGGGCGCCCCTGGAGGGGGCTGGCCTCTGTGGGGAAACGGACTGGTCTCTCACTCCGCGGCTAGGACGAAGCCGCGAAAGGTGCCGTTGTGGCCGGGACGGTCGGGGGACTCGTGGCGCGAGACTCAGGGTTCCCCATGGGGAGGCCCCCAGGCTCAGGCCCCTGGCAACGGAAGGCTGAGCAAGCAGGCCCGGGCCCGGGACCGGCTTTCGGGGCTGGCCCGGCCCCAGCTGCCGGCGCCACGGAGGGGACCCCCGGAGGCTGAGGAGCGGGAGGCGTCGGCCTCCCCGCGGCACGCCTCCCGGAGCTCCTCCTGGCGGTGCCGGAACGCGACGACACGCGGTCCCGGACAGGGCCCCGGGGGGGGCCGCCCTGCGGCCTTGTGGTGCCCGAAGTGTGTTCGCCGGGCGTTTTCCGGCCAATTCTCACGAGCGTTCTGCCCAAATCGGGATCGATTTGGGCAGAACGCTCGTGAGAATTGGCCGGCGTTGGGCAGCCCTGGTCAGCGCCCAGTGCCGCGTGGAGCAGGGCCCTTTCACGCTCGGGGTATGTCGCGGCCACCCGGAAAACGAGCCGCGACGATGGGGCGCAGCCGGCGGCCCCGGCGCCGGGGAGTTTTCCCCGAGCAGAATGGATGGAGGCGCCGTGGCCGGGCGTCCGCCTCCGCCGTGGCGGGCGGCCGGGGCGCCCGTGGAGGGGGCTGGCCTCTGTGGGGGAACGGAGTGATCTCTCACTCCACGGCTGGGACGAAGCCGCGAAAGGTGCCGTGGTCGCCGGGACGGTCGGGGGGACTCGTGGCGCGGGACTCAGGGTTCCCCATGCGGAGGCCCCCAGGCTCAGGCCCCTGGCAACGGAAGGCTGAGCAAGCAGGCCCGGGCCCGGGCCCGGCTTTCGGGGCTGGCCCGGCCCCAGCGGCCGGCGCCAGGGAGGGGACCCCCGGAGGCTGAGGAGCGGGAGGCGTCGGCCTCCCCGGGGCCCGCCTCCCGGAGCTCCTCCTGGCGGTGCCGGAACGCGACGACACGCGATCCCGGACAGGGCCCCGGGGGGGGCGGCCCTGCGGCCCTGTGGTGCCCGAAGTGTGTTCGCCGGGCGTTATCCGGCCAATTCTCACGAGCGTTCTGCCCAAATCGGGATCGATTTGGGCAGAACGCTCGTGAGAATTGGCCGGCGTTGGGCAGCCCTGGTCAGCGCCCAGGGCCGCGTGGAGCAGGGCCCTTTCTCGCTCGGGGCATGGCGCTGCCACCCGGAAAACGAGCCGCGACGATGGGGCGCGGCCGACGGCCCCGGCGCCGGGGAGTTTTCCCCGAGCAGAGTGGATGGAGGCGCCGTGGCCGGGCGTCCGCCTCCACCGTGGCGGGCGGCCGGGGCGCCCGTGGAGGGGGCTGGCCTCTGTGGGGGAACGGAGGGATCTCTCACTCCACGGCTGGGACGAAGCCGCGAAAGGTGCCGTGGTCGCCGGGACGGTCGGGGGGTCTCGTGGCGCGGGACTCAGGGTTCCCCATGCGGAGGCCCCCAGGCTCAGGCTCCTGGCAACGGAAGGCTGAGCAAGCAGGCCCGGGCCCGGGCCCGGCTTTCGGGGCTGGCCCGGCCCCAGGGGCCGGCGCCACGGAGGGGACCCCCGGAGGCTGAGGAGCGGGAGGCGTCGGCCTCCCCGGGGCCCGCCTCCCGGAGCTCCTCCTGGCGGTGCCGGAACGCGCCGACACGCGATCCCGGACAGGGCCCCGGGGGGGCGGCCCTGCGGCCCTCTGGTGCCCGAAGTGTGTTCGCCGGGCGTTTTCCGGCCACTTCTCACGAGCGTTCTGCCCAAATCGGGATCGATTTGGGCAGAACGCTTGTGAGAATTGGCCGGCGTTGGGCAGCCCTGGTCAGCGCCCCGGGCCGCGTGGAGCAGGGCCCTTTCTCGCTCGGGGCATGGCGCGGCCACCCGGAAAACGAGCCGCGACGATGGGGCGCGGCCGGCGGCCCCGGCGCCGGGGAGTTTTCCCCGAGCAGAGTGGATGGAGGCGCCGTGGCCGGGCGTCCGCCTCCGCCATGGCGGGCGGCCGGGGCGCCCGTGGAGGGGGCTGGCCTCTGTGGGGGAATGGAGTGATCTCTCACTCCACGGCTGGGAAGAAGCCGCGAAAGGTGACGTGGTCGCCGGGACGGTCGGGGGGACTCGTGGCACGGGACTCAGTGTTCCCCATGCGGAGGCCCCCAGGCTCAGGCCCCTGGCAACGGAAGGCTGAGCAAGCAGGCCCGGGCCCGGGCCCGGCTTTCGGGGCTGGCCCGGCCCCAGCGGCCGGCGCCAGGGAGGGGACCCCCGGAGGCTGAGGAGCGGGAGGCGTCGGCCTCCCCGGGGCCCGCCTCCCGGAGCTCCTCCTGGCGGTGCCGGAACGCGACGACACGCGATCCCGCACAGGGCCCCGGGGGGGCGGCCCTGCGGCCCTGTGGTGCCCGAAGTGTGTTCGCCGGACGTTTTCCGGCCAATTCTCATGAGCGTTCTGCCCAAATCGGGATCGATTTGGGCAGAACGCTCGTGAGAATTTGCCGGCGTTGGGCAGCCCTGGTCAGCGCCCAGTGCCGCGCGGAGCAGGGCCCATTCTCGCTCGGGGCATGGCGCGGCCACCCGGAAAACGAGCCGCGACGATGGGGCGCGGCCGGCGGCCCCGGCGAGTTTTCCCAGAGCAGAGTGGATGGAGGCGCCGTGGCCGGGCGTCCGCCTCCGCCGTGGCGGGCGGCCGGGGCGCCCGTGGAGGGGGCTGGCCTCTGTGGGGGAACGGTGTGATCTCTCACTCCACGGCTGGGACGAAGCCGCGAAAGGTGCCATTGTCGCCGGGACGGTCGGGGGGACTCGTGGCCGGGAGTCAGGGTTCCCCAGGCGGAGGCCCCCAGGCTCAGGCCCCTGGCAACGTAAGGCTGAGCAAGCAGGCCCGGGCCCGGGCCCGGATTTCGGGGCTGGCGCGGCCCCAGCTGCCGGCGCCAGGGAGCGGACCCCCGGAGGCTGAGGAGCGGGCGGCGTCGGCCTCCCCGGGGCCCGCCTCCCGGAGATCCTCCTGGCGGTGCCGGAACGCGACGACACGTGGCCCCGGACAGGGCCCCGGGGGGGCGGACCCGCGGCCCTGTGGCGCCCGAAGTGTGTTCGCCGGGCGTATTCCGGCCAATTCTCACGAGCGTTCTGCCCAAATCGGGATCGATTTGGGCAGAACGCTCGTGAGAATTGGACGGCGTTGGGCAGCCCTGGTCAGCGCCCAGTTCCGCGTGGAGCTGGGCCCTTTCTCGCTCGGGGCATGGCGCGGCCACCCGGAAAACGAGCCGCGACGATGGGGCGCGGCCGGCGGCCCCGGCGCCGGGGAGTTTTCCCCGAGCAGAGTGGATGGAGGCGCCGTGGCCGGGCGCCCGCCTCCGCCGTGGCGGGCGGCCGGGGCGCCCGTGGAGGGGGCTGGCCTCCGTGGGGGAACGGACTGATCTCTCACTCCACGGCTGGGACGAAGCCGCCAAAGTGCCGTTGTCGCTGGGACAATCGGGGGGACTCGTGGCGCGGGACTCAGGGCTCCCCACGCGGAGGCCCCCAGGCTCAGGCCCCTGGCAACGGAAGGCTGAGCAAGCAGGCCCGGGCCCGGGCCCGGCTTTCGGGGCTGGCCCGGCCCCAGCTGCCGGCGCCAGGGAGGGGACCCCCGGAGGCTGAGGAGCGGGAGGCTTCGGCCTCCCCGGGGCCCAACTCCCGGAGCTCCTCCTGGCGGTGCCGGAACGCGACGACTCGCGATCCCGCACAGGGCCCCGGGGGGGCGGCCCTGCGGCCCTCTGGTGCCCGAAGTGTGTTCGCCGGGCGTTTTCCGGCCAATTCTCACGAGCGTTCTGCCCAAATCGGGATCGATTTGGGCAGAACGCTCGTGAGAATTGGCCGGCGTTGGGCAGCCCTGGTCAGCGCCCAGTGCCGCGTGGAGCAGGGCCCTTTTTCGCTCGGGGCATGGCGCGGCCACCCGGAAAACGAGCCGCGACGATGGGACGCGGCCGGCGGCCCCGGCGCCGGGGAGTTTTCCCCGAGCAGAGTGGATGGAGGCGCCGAGGCCGGGCATCCGCCTCCGCCGTGGCGGGCGGCCGGGGCGCCCGTGGAGGGGGCTGGCCTCTGTGGGGGAACGGAGTGATCTCTCACTCCACGGCTGGGACAAAGCCGCGAAAGGTGCCGTGGTCGCCGGGACGGTCGGGGGGACTCGTGGCACGGGACTCAGGGTTCCCCATGCGGAGGCCCCCAGGCTTAGGCCCCTGGCAACGGAAGGCTGAGCAAGCAGGCCCGGGCCCGGGCCCGGCTTTCGGGGCTGGCCCGGCCCCAGCGGCCGGCGCCAGGGAGGGGACCCCCGGAGGCTGAGGAGCGGGAGGCGTCGGCCTCCCCGGGGCCCGCCTCCCGGAGCTCCTCCTGGCGGTGCCGGAACGCGACGACACGCGATCCCGCACAGGTCCCCGGGGGGGGCGGCCCTGCGGCCCTGTGGTGCCCGAAGTGTGTTCGCCGGGCGTTTTCCGGCCAATTCTCACGAGCGTTCTGCCCAAATCGGCATCGATTTGGGCAGAACGCTCGTGAGAATTTGCCGGCGTTGGGCAGCCCTGGTCAGCGCCCAGTGCCGCGCGGAGCAGGGCCCTTTCTCGCTCGGGGCATGGCGCGGCCACCCGGAAAACGAGCCGCGACGATGGGGCGCGGCCGGCGGCCCCGGCGAGTTTTCCCCGAGCAGAGTGGATGGAGGCGCCGTGGCCGGGCGTCCGCCTCCGCCGTGGCGGGCGGCCGGGGCGCCCGTGGAGGGGGCTGGCCTCTGTGGGGGAACGGAGTTATCTCTCACTCCACGGCTGGGACGAAGCCGCGAAAGGTGCCATTGTCGCCGGGACGGTCGGGGGGACTCGTTGCCGGGACTCAGGGTTCCCCAGGCGGAGGCCCCCAGGCTCAGGCCCCTGGCAACGGAAGGCTGAGCAAGCAGGCCCGGGCCCGGGCCCGGCTTTCGGGGCTGGCGCGGCCCCAGCTGCCGGCGCCAGGGAGCGGACCCCCGGAGTCTGAGGAGCGGGCGGCTTCGGCCTCCCCGGGGCCCGCCTCCCGGAGATCCTCCTGGCGGTGCCGGAACGCGACGACACGTGGCCCCGGACAGGGCCCCGGGGGGGCGGCCCCGCGGCCCTGTGGCGCCCGAAGTGTGTTCGCCGGGCGTTTTCCGGCCAATTCTCACGAGCGTTCTGCCCAAATCGGGATCGATTTGGGCAGAACGCTCGTGAGAATTGGACGGCGTTGGGCAGCCCTGGTCAGCGCCCAGTTCCGCGTGGAGCTGGGCCCTTTCTCGCTCGGGGCATGGCGCGGCCACCCGGAAAATGAGCCGCGACGATGGGGCGCGGCCGGCGGCCCCGGCGCCGGGGAGTTTTCCCCGAGCAGAGTGGATGGAGGCGCCGTGGCCGGGCGCCCGCCTCCGCCGTGGCGGGCGGCCGGGGCGCCCGTGGAGGGGGCTGGCCTCTGTGGGGGAACGGAGTGATCTCTCACACCACGGCTGGGACGAAGCCGCGAAAGGTGCCGTTGTCGCCGGGACGGTCGGGGGGACTCGTGGCGCGGGACGCAGGGTTCCCCATGCGGAGGCCCCCAGGCTCAGGCCCCTGGCAACGGAAGGCTGAGCAAGCAGGCCCGGTCCCGGGCCCGGCTTTCGGGGCTGGCCCGGCCCCAGCGGCCGGCGCCAGGGAGGGGACCCCCGGAGGCTGAGGAGCGGGAGGCGTCGGCCTCCCCGGGGCCCGCCTCCCGGAGCTCTTCCTGGCGGTGCCGGAACGCGACGACACGCGATCCCGCACAGGGCCCCGGGGGGGCGGCCCTGCGGCCCTGTGGTGCCCGAAGTTTGTTCGCCGGGCGTTTTCCGGCCAATTCTCACGAGCGTTCTGCCCAAATCGGGATCGATTTGGGCAGAACGCTCGTGAGAATTGGCCGGCGTTGGGCAGCCCTGGTCAGCGCCCCGGGCCGCGTGGAGCAGGGCCCTTTCTCGCTCGGGGCATGGCGCGGCCACCCGGAAAACGAGCCGCGACGATGGGGCGCGGCCGGCGGCCCCGGCGACGGGGAGTTTTCCCCGAGCAGAGTGGATGGAGGCGCCGTGGCCGGGCGTCCGCCTCCGCCATGGCGGGCGGCCGGGGCGCCCGTGGAGGGGGCTGGCCTCTGTGGGGGAACGGAGTGATCTCTCACTCCACGGCTGGGACAAAGCCGCGAAAGGTGCCGTGGTCGCCGGGACGGTCGGGGGGACTCGTGGCACGGGACTCAGGGTTCCCCATGCGGAGGCCCCCAGGCTCAGGCCCCTGGCAACGGAAGGCTGAGCAAGCAGGCCCGGGCCCGGGCCCGGCTTTCGGGGCTGGCCCGGCCCCAGCGGCCGGCGCCAGGGAGGGGACCCCCGGAGGCTGAGGAGCGGGAGGCGTCGGCCTCCCCGGGGCCCGCCTCCCGGAGCTCCTCCTGGCGGTGCCGGAACGCGACGACACGCGATCCCGCACAGGTCCCCGGGGGGGCGGCCCTGCGGCCCTGTGGTGCCCGAAGTGTGTTCGCCGGGCGTTTTCCGGCCAATTCTCACGAGCGTTCTGCCCAAATCGGCATCGATTTGGGCAGAACGCTCGTGAGAATTTGCCGGCGTTGGGCAGCCCTGGTCAGCGCCCAGTGCCGCGCGGAGCAGGGCCCTTTCTCGCTCGGGGCATGTCGCGGCCACCCGGAAAACGAGCCGCGACGATGGGGCGCGGCCGGCAGCCGCGGCGCCGGGGAGTTTTCCCCGAGCAGAGTGGATGGAGGCGCCGTGGCCGGGCGCACGCCTCCGCCGTGGCGGGCGGCCGGGGCGCCCGTGGAGGGGGCTGGCCTCCGTGGGGGAACGGACTGATCTCTCACTCCACGGCTGGGACGAAGCCGCCAAAGGTGCCGTTGTCGCTGGGACAATCGGGGGGACTCGTGGCGCGGGACTCAGGGCTCCCCACGCGGAGGCCCCCAGGCTCAGGCCCCTGGCAACGGAAGGCTGAGCAAGCAGGCCCGGGCCCGGGCCCGGCTTTCGGGGCTGGCCCGGCCCCAGCTGCCGGCGCCAGGGAGGGGACCCCCGGAGGCTGAGGAGCGGGAGGCTTCGGCCTCCCCGGGGCCCAACTCCCGGAGCTCCTCCTGGCGGTGCCGGAACGCGACGACTCGCGATCCCGGACAGGGCCCCGGGGGGGCGGCCCTGCGGCCCTCTGGTGCCCGAAGTGTGTTCGCCGGGCGTTTTCCGGCCAATTCTCACGAGCGTTCTGCCCAAATCGGGATCGATTTGGGCAAAACGCTCGTGAGAATTGGCCGGCGTTGGGCAGCCCTGGTCAGCGCCCAGTGCCGCGTGGAGCAGGGCCCTTTCTCGCTCGGGGCATGGCGCGGCCACCCGGAAAACGAGCCGCGACGATGGGACGCGGCCGGCGGCCCCGGCGCCGGGGAGTTTTCCCCCGAGCAGAGTGGATGGAGGCGCCGTGGCCGGGCGTCCGCCTCCGCCGTGGCGGGCGGCCGGGGCGCCCGTGGAGGGGGCTGGCCTCTGTGGGGGAACGGAGTGATCTCTCACTCCACGGCTGGGACGAAGCCGCGAAAGGTGCCGTTGTCGCCGGGACGGTCGGGGGGACTCGTGGCGCGGGACTCAGGGTTCCCCATGCGGAGGCCCCCAGGCTCAGGCCCCTGGCAACGGAAGGCTGAGCAAGCAGGCCCGGGCCCGGGCCCGGCTTTCCGGGGCTGGCCCGGCCCCAGCGGCCGGCGCCAGGGAGGGGACCCCCGGAGGCTGAGGAGCGGGAGGCGTCGGCTTCCCCGGGGCCCGCCTCTGGGAGCTCCTCCTGGCGGTGCCGGAACGCGACGACACGCGACCCAGACAGGGCCCCGGGGGGGCGGCCCTGCGGACCTCTGGTGCCCGAAGTGTGTTCGCCGGGCGTTTTCCCGGCCAATTCTCACGAGCGTTCTGCCCAAATCGGGATCGATTTGGGCAGAACGCTCGTTAGAATTGGCCGGCGTTGGGCAGCCCTGGTCAGCGCCCAGTGCCGCGTGGAGCAGGGCCCTTTCTCGCTCGGGGCATGGCGCGGCCACCCGGAAAACGAGCCGCGACGATGGGGCGCGGCCGGCGGCCCCGGCGCCGGGGAGTTTTCCCCCGAGCAGAGTGGATGGAGGCGCCGTGGCCGGGCCTCCGCCTCCGCCGTGGCGGGCGGCCGGGGCGCCCGTGGAGGGGGCTGGCCTCTGTGGGGGAACGGAGTGATCTCTCACACCACGGCTGGGACGAAGCCGCGAAAGGTGCCGTTGTCGCCGGGACGGTCGCGGGGACTCGTGGCGCGGGACTCAGGGTTCCCCATGCGGAGGCCCCCAGGCTCAGGCCCCTGGCAACGGAAGGCTGAGCAAGCAGGCCCGGTCCCGGGCCCGGCTTTCGGGGCTGGCCCGGCCCCAGCGGCCGGCGCCAGGGAGGGGACCCCCGGAGGCTGAGGAGCGGGAGGCGTCGGCCTCCCCGGGGCCCGCCTCCCGGAGCTCTTCCTGGCGGTGCCGGAACGCGACGACACGCGATCCCGCACAGGGCCCCGGGGCGGCGGCCCTGCGGCCCTGTGGTGCCCGAAGTTTGTTCGCCGGGCGTTTTCCGGCCAATTCTCACGAGCGTTCTGCCCAAATCGGCATCGATTTGGGCTGAACGCTCGTGAGAATTGGCCGGCGTTGGGCAGCCCCTGGTCAGCGCCCAGTGCCGCGTGGAGCAGGGCCCTTTCTCGCTCGGGGCATGGCGCGGCCACCCGGAAAACGAGCCGCGACGATGGGGCGCGGCCGGCGGCCCCCGGCGCCGGGGAGTTTTCCCCGAGCAGAGTGGATGGAGGCGCCGTGGCCGGGCGTCCGCCTCCGCCGTGGCGGGCGGCCGGGGCGCCCGTGGAGGTGGCTGGCCTCTGTGGGGGAACGGAGTGAACTCTCACTCCACGGCTGGGACGAAGCCGCGAAAGGTGCGGTTGTCGCCGGGACGGTCGGGGGGACTCGTGGCGCGGGACTCAGGGTTCCCCATGCGGAGGCCCCCAGGCTCAGGCCCCTGGCAACGGAAGGCTGAGCAAGCAGGACCGGGCCCGGGGCCGGCTTTCGGGGCCGGCCCGGCCCCAGCGGCCGGCGCCAGGGAGGGGACCCACGGAGGCTGAGGAGCGGGAGGCGTCGGCCTCCCCGGGGCACGCCTCCCGGAGCTCCTCCTGGCGTGCCGGAACGAGACGACACGCGACCCAGACAGGGCCCCGGGGGGGCGGCCCTGCGGACCTCTGGTGCCCGAAGTGTGTTCGCCGGGCGTTTTCCGGCCAATTCTCACGAGCGTTCTGCCCAAATCGGGATCGATTTGGGCAGAACGCTCGTGAGAATTGGCCGGCGTTGGGCAGCCCTGGTCAGCGCCCAGTGCCGCGTGGAGCAGGCCCCTTTCTCGCTCGGGGCATGGCGCGGCCACCCGGAAAACGAGCCGCGACGATGGGGCGCGGCCGGCAGCCCCCGGCGCCGGGGAGTTTTCCCCGAGCAGAGTGGATGGAGGCGCCGTGGCCGGGCGTCCGCCTCCGCCGAGGTGGGCGGCCGGGGTGCCCGTGGAGGGGGCTGGCCTCTGTGGGGGAACGGAGTGATCTCTCACTCCACGGCTGGGACGAAGCAGCGAAAGGTGCCGTTGTCGCCGGGACGGTCGGGGGATTCGTGGCGTGGGACTCAGGGTTCCCCAGGCGGAGGCCCCCAGGGCTCAGGCCCCTGGCAACGGAAGGCTGAGCAAGCAGGCCCGGGCACGGGCCCGGCTTTCGGGGCTGGCCCGGCCCCAGCGGCCGGCGCCAGGGAGGGGACCCCCGGAGGCTGAGGAGCGGGAGGCGTCGGCCTCCCCGGGGCCCGCCTCCCGGTGCTCCTCCTGGCGGTGCCGGAACGCGCTGACACGCGATCCCGTACAGGGCCCCGGGGGGGCGGCCCTGCGGCCCTGTGGTGCCCGAAGTGTGTTCGCCGGGCGTTTTCCGGCCAATTCTCACGAGCGTTCTGCCCAAATCGGGATCGATTTGGGCAGAACGCTCGTGAGAATTGGCCGGCGTTGGGCAGCCCTGGTCAGCGCCCAGGGCCGCGTGGAGCAGGGCCCTTTCTCGCTCGGGGCATGGCGCGGCCACCCGGAAAACGAGCCGCGACGATGGGGCGCGGCCGGCGGCCCCGGCGCCGGGGAGTTTTCCCCGAGCAGAGTGGATGGAGGCGCCGTGGCCGGGCGTCCGCCTCCGCCGTGGCGGGCGGCCGGGGCGCCCGTGGAGGGGGCTGGCCTCTGTGGGGGAACGGAGTGATCTCTCACTCCACGGCTGGGACGAAGCCGCGAAATGTGCCGTGGTCGCCGGGACGGTCGGGGGGACTCGTGGCGCGGGACTCAGGGTTCCCCATGCGGAGACCCCCAGGCTCAGGCCCCTGGCAACGGAAGGCTGAGCAAGCAGTCCCGGGCCCGGGCCCGGCTTTCGGGGCTGGCCCGGCCCCAGCGGCCGGCGCCACGGAGGGGACACCCGGAGGCTGAGGAGCGGGAGGCGTCGGCCTCCCCGGGGCCCGCCTCCCGGAGCTCCTCCTGGCGGTGCCGGAACGCGCCGACACGCGATCCCGGACAGGGCCCCGGGGGGGGCGGCCCTGCGGCCCTCTGGTGCCCGAAGTTTGTTCGCCGGGCGTTTTCCGGCCACTTCTCTCGAGCGTTCTGCCGAAATCGGGATCGATTTGGGCAGAACGCTCGTGAGAATTGGCCGGCGTTGGGCAGCCCTGGTCAGCGCCCAGGGCCGCGTGGAGCAGGGCCCTTTCTCGCTCGGGGCATGGCGCGGCCACCCGGAAAACGAGCCGCGACGATGGGGCGCGGCCTGCGGCCCAGGCGCCGGGGAGTTTTCCCCGAGCAGAGTGGATGGAGGCGCCGTGGCCGGGCGTCCGCCTCCGCCGTGGCGGGCGGCCGGGGCGCCCGTGGAGGGGGCTGGCCTCTGTGGGGGAACGGAGTGATCTCTCACTCCACGGCTGGGACGAAGCCACGAAAGGTGCCGTGGTCGCCGGGACGGTCGGGGGGACTCGTGGCGCGGGACTCAGGGTTCCCCATGCGGAGGCCCCCAGGCTCAGGCCCCTGGCAACGGAAGGCTGAGCAAGCAGGCCCGGGCCCGGGCCCGGCTTTCGGGGCTGGCCCGGCCCCAGCGGCCGGCGCCAGGGAGGGGACCCCCGGAGGCTGAGGAGCGGGAGGCGTCGGCCTCCCCGGGGCCCGCCTCCCGGAGCTCCTCCTGGCGGTGCCGGAACGCGACGACACGCGATCCCGGACAGGGCCCCGGGGGGGCGGCCCTCCGGCCCTGTGGTGCCCGACGTGTGTTCGCCGGGCGTTTTCCGGCCAATTCTCACGAGCGTTCTGCCCAAATCGGGATCGATTTGGGAAGAACGCTCGTGAGAATTGGCCGGCGTTGGGCAGCCCTGGTCAGCGCCCAGGGCCGCGTGGAGCAGGGCCCTTTCTCGCTCGGGGCATGGCGCGGCCACCCGGAAAACGAGCCGCGACGATGGGGCGCGGCCGGCGGCCCCGGCACCGGGGAGTTTTCCCCGAGCAGAGTGGATGGAGGCGCCGTGGCCGGGCGTCCGCCTCCGCCGTGGCGGGCGGCCGGGTCGCCCGTGGAGGGGGCTGGCCTCTGTGGGGGAACGGAGTGATCTCTCACTCCACGGCTGGAACGAAGCCGCGAAAGGTGCCGTGGTCGCCGGGACGGTCGGGGGGACTCGTGGCGCGGGACTCAGGGTTCCCCATGCGGAGGCCCCCAGGCTCAGGCCCCTGGCAACGGAAGGCTGAGCAAGCAGGCCCGGGCCCGGGCCCGGCTTTCGGGGCTGGATCGGCCCCAGCGGCCGGCGCCAGGGAGGGGACCCCCGGAGGCTGAGGAGCGGGAGGCGTCGGCCTCCCCGGGGCCCGCCTCCCGGTGCTCCTACTGGCGGTGCCGGAACGCGACGACTCGCGATCCCGGACAGGGCCCCGGGGGGGGCGGCCCTGCGACCCTGTGGTGCCCGAAGTGTGTTCGCCGGGCGTTTTCATGCCAATTCTCACGAGCGTTCTGCCCAAATCGGGATCGATTTGGGCAGAACGCTCGTGAGAATTGGCCGGCGTTGGGCAGCCCTGGTCAGCGCCCAGTGCCGCGTGGAGCAGGGCCCTTTCACGCTCGGGGTATGTCGCGGCCACCCGGAAAATGAGCCGCGACGATGGGGCGCAGCCGGCGGCCCCGGCGCCGGGGAATTTTCCCCGAGCAGAGTGGATGGAGGCGCCGTGGCCGGGCGTCCGCCTCCGCCGTGGCGGGCGGCCCGGGGCGCCCGTGGAGGGGGCTGGCCTCTGTGGGGGAACGGAGTGATCTCTCACTCCACGGCTGGGACGAAGCCGCGAAAGGTGCCGTGGTCGCCGGGACGGTCGGGGGGACTCGTGGCGCGGGGACTCAGTGTTCCCCATGCGGAGGCCCCCAGGCTCAGGCCCCTGGCAACGGAAGGCTGAGCAAGCAGGCCCGGGCCCGGGCCCGGCTTTCGGGGCTGGCCCGGCCCCAGCGGCCGGCGCCAGGGAGGGGACCCCCGGAGGCTGAGGAGCGGGAGGCGTCGGCCTCCCCGGGGCCCGCCTCCCGGAGCTCCTCCTGGCGGTGCCGGAACGCGACGACACGCGATCCCGGACAGGGCCCCGGGGGGGGCGGCCCTCCGGCCCTGTGGTGCCCGACGTGTGTTCGCCGGGCGTTTTCCGGCCAATTCTCACGAGCGTTCTGCCCAAATCGGGATCGATTTGGGAAGAACGCTCGTGAGAATTGGCCGGCGTTGGGCAGCCCTGGTCAGCGCCCAGGGCCGCGTGGAGCAGGGCCCTTTTCGCTCGGGGCATGGCGCGGCCACCCGGAAAACGAGCCGCGACGATGGGGCGCGGCCGGCGGCCCCGGCACCGGGGAGTTTTCCCCGAGCAGAGTGGATGGAGGCGCCGTGGCCGGGCGTCCGCCTCCGCCGTGGCGGGCGGCCGGGTCGCCCGTGGAGGGGGCTGGCCTCTGTGGGGGAACGGAGTGATCTCTCACTCCACGGCTGGGACGAAGCCGCGAAAGGTGCCGTGGTCGCCGGGACGGTCGGGGGGACTCGTGGCGCGGGACTCAGGGTTCCCCATGCGGAGGCCCCCAGGCTCAGGCCCCTGGCAACGGAAGGCTGAGCAAGCAGGCCCGGGCCCGGGCCCGGCTTTCGGGGCTGGATCGGCCCCAGCGGCCGGCGCCAGGGAGGGGACCCCCGGAGGCTGAGGAGCGGGAGGCGTCGGCCTCCCCGGGGCCCGCCTCCCGGTGCTCCTACTGGCGGTGCCGGAACGCGACGACTCGCGATCCCGGACAGGGCCCCGGGGGGGGCGGCCCTGCGACCCTGTGGTGCCCGAAGTGTGTTCGCCGGGCGTTTTCATGCCAATTCTCACGAGCGTTCTGCCCAAATCGGGATCGATTTGGGCAGAACGCTCGTGAGAATTGGCCGGCGTTGGGCAGCCCTGGTCAGAGCCCAGTGCCGCGTGGAGCAGGGCCCTTTCACGCTCGGGGTATGTCGCGGCCACCCGGAAAATGAGCCGCGACGATGGGGCGCAGCCGGCGGCCCCGGCGCCGGGGAATTTTCCCCGAGCAGAGTGGATGGAGGCGCCGTGGCCGGGCGTCCGCCTCCGCCGTGGCGGGCGGCCGGGGCGCCCGTGGAGGGGGCTGGCCTCTGTGGGGGAACGGAGTGATCTCTCACTCCACGGCTGGGACGAAGCCGCGAAAGGTGCCGTGGTCGCCGGGACGGTCGGGGGGACTCGTGGCGCGGGACTCAGTGTTCCCCATGCGGAGGCCCCCAGGCTCAGGCCCCTGGCAACGGAAGGCTGAGCAAGCAGGCCCGGGCCCGGGCCCGGCTTTCGGGGCTGGCCCGGCCCCAGCGGCCGGCGCCAGGGAGGGGACCCCCGGAGGCTGAGGAGCGGGAGGCGTCGGCCTCCCCGGGGCCCGCCTCCCGGAGCTCCTCCTGGCGGTGCCGGAACGCGACGACACGCGATCCCGGACAGGGCCCCGGGGGGGCGGCCCTGCGGCCCTGTGGTCCGGGCGTTTTTCGGCCAATTCTCACGAGCGTTCTGCCCAAATCGGGATCGATTTGGGCAGAACGCTCGTGAGAATTGGCCGGCGTTGGGCAGCCCTGGTCAGCGCCCAGTGCCGCGTGGAGCAGGGCCCTTTCACGCTCGGGGTATGTCGCGGCCACCCGGAACACGAGCCGCGACGATGGGGCGCAGCCGGCGGCCCCGGCGCCGGGGTGTTTTCCCCGAGCAGAGTGGATGGAGGCGCCGTGGCCGGGCGTCCGCCTCCGCCGTGGCGGGCGGCCGGGGTGCCCGTGGAGGGGGCTGGCCTCTGTGGGGGAACGGAGTGATCTCTCACTCCACGGCTGGCACGAAGCCGCGAAAGGTGCCGTGGTCGCCGGGACGGTCGGGGGGACTCGTGGCGCGGGACTTAGGGTTCCCCATGCGGAGGCCCCCAGGCTCTGGCCCCTGGCAACGGAAGGCTGAGCAAGCAGGCCCGGGCCCGGGCCCGGCTTTCGGGGCCGGCCCGGCCCCAGCGGCCGGCGCCAGGGAGGGGACCCCCGGAGGCTGAGGAGCGGGAGGCGTCGGCCTCCCCGGGGCCCGCCTCCCGGAGCTCCTCCTGGCGGTGCCGGAACGCGACGACACACGATCCCGGACAGGGCCCCGGGGGGCGGCCCTGCGGCCCTGTGGTGCCCGAAGTGTGTGCGCCGGGCGTTTTCCGGCCAATTCTCACGAGCGTTCTGCCCAAATCGGGATCGATTTGGGCAGAACGCTCGTGAGAATTGGCCGGCGTTGGGCAGCCCTGGTCAGCGCCCAGGGCCGCGTGGAGCAGGGCCCTTTCTCGCTCGGGGCATGGCGCGGCCACGCGGAAAACGAGCCGCGACGATGGGGCGCGGCCGGCGGCCCCGGCGCCGGGGAGTTTTCCCCGAGCAGAGTGGATGGAGGCGCCGTGGCCGGGCGTCCGCCTCCACCGTGGCGGGCGGCCGGGGCGCCCGTGGAGGGGGCTGGCCTCTGTGGGGGAACGGAGTGATCTCTCACTCCACGGCTGGGACGAAGCCGCGAAAGGTGCCGTGTTCGCCGGGACGGTCGGGGGGACTCGTGGCGCGGGACTCAGGGTTCCCCATGCGGAGGCCCCCAGGCTCAGGCCCCTGGCAACGGAAGGCTGAGCAAGCAGGCCCGGGCCCGGGCCCGGCTTTCGGGGCTGGCCCGGCTCCAGCGGCCGGCGCCAGGGAGGGGACCCCCGGAGGCTGAGGAGCGGGAGGCGTCGGCCTCCCCTGGGCCCGCCTCCCGGAGCTCCTCCTGGCGGTGCCGGAACGCGACGACACGCGATCCCGGACAGGGCCCCGGGGGGGCGGCCCTGCGGCCCTCTGGTGCCCGAAGTGTGTTCGCCGGGCGTTTTCCGGCCAATTCTCACGAGCGTTCTGCCCAAATCGGGATCGATTTGGGCAGAACGCTCGTGAGAATTGGCCGGCGTTGGGCAGCCCTGGTTAGCGCCCAGGGCCGCGTGGAGCAGGGCCCTTTCTCGCTCGGGGCATGGCGCGGCCACCCGGAAAACGAGCCGCGACGATGGGGCGCGGCCGGCGGCCCCGGCGCCGGGGAGTTTTCCCCGAGCAGAGTGGATGGAGGCGCCGTGGCCGGGCGTCCGCCTCCGCCGTGGCGGGCGGCCAGGGCGCCCGTGGAGGGGGCTGGCCTCTGTGGGGGAACGGAGTGATCTCTCACTCCACGGCTGGGACGAAGCCGCGAAAGGTGCCGTGGTCGCCGGGACGGTCGGGGGGACTCGTGGCGCGGGACTCAGGGTTCCCCATGCGGAGGCCCCCAGGCTCAGGCCCCTGGCAACGGAAGGCTGAGCAAGCAGTCCCGGGCCCGGGCCCGGCTTTCGGGGCTGGCCCGGCCCCAGCGGCCGGCGCCAGGGGTGGGGACCCCCGGAGGCTGAGGAGCGGGAGGCGTCGGCCTCCCCGGGGCCCGCCTCCCGGAGCTCCTCCTGGCGGTGCCGGAACGCGACGACACGCGATCCAGGACAGGGCCCCGGGGGGGGCGGACCTGCGGCCCTCTGGTGCCCGAAGTGTGTTCGCCGGGCGTTTTCCGGCCAATTCTCACGAGCGTTCTGCCCAAATCGGGATCGATTTGGGCAGAACGCTCGTGAGAATTGGCCGGCGTTGGGTAGCCCTGGTCAGCGCCCAGGGCCGCGTGGAGCAGGGCCCTTTCTCGCTCGGGGCATGGCGCGGCCACGCGGAAAACGAGCCGCGACGATGGGGCGCGGCCGGCGGCCCCGGCGCCGGGGAGTTTTCCCCGAGCAGAGTGGATGGAGGCGCCGTGGCCGGGCGTCCCGCCTCCACCGTGGCGGGCGGCCGGGGCGCCCGTGGAGGGGGCTGGCCTCTGTGGGGGGGAACGGAGTGATCTCTCACTCCACGGCTGGGACGAAGCCGCGAAAGGTGCCGTGTTCGCCGGGACGGTCGGGGGGACTCGTGGCGCGGGGACTCAGGGTTCCCCATGCGGAGGCCCCCAGGCTCAGGCCCCTGGCAAACGGAAGGCTGAGCAAGCAGGCCCGGGCCCGGGCCCGGCTTTCGGGGCTGCCCGGCCCCAGCGGCCGGCGCCAGGGAGGGGACCCCCGGAGGCTGAGGGAGCGGGAGGCGTCGGCCTCCCCTGGGCCCGCCTCCCGAGCTCCTCCTGGCGGTGCCGGAACGCGACGACACGCGATCCCGGACAGGGCCCCGGGGGGGCGGCCCCTGCGGCCCTCTGGTGCCCGAAGTGTGTTCGCCGGGCGTTTTCCGGCCAATTCTCACGAGCGTTCTGCCCAAATCGGGATCGATTTGGGCAGAACGCTCGTGGAGAATTGGCCGGCGTTGGGCAGCCCTGGTTAGCGCCCAGGGCCGCGTGGAGCAGGGCCCTTTCTCGCTCGGGGCATGGCGCGGCCACCCGGAAAACGAGCCGCGACGATGGGGCGCGGCCGGCGGCCCCGGCGCCGGGGAGTTTTCCCCGAGCAGAGTGGATTGGAGGCGCCGTGGCCGGGCGTCCGCCTCCGCCGTGGCGGGCGGCCAGGGCGCCCGTGGAGGGGGCTGGCCTCTGTGGGGGAACGGAGTGATCTCTCACTCCACGGCTGGGACGAAGCCGCGAAAGGTGCCGTGGTCGCCGGGACGGTCGGGGGGACTCGTGGCGCGGGACTCAGGGTTCCCCATGCGGAGGCCCCCAGGCTCAGGCCCCTGGCAACGGAAGGCTGAGCAAGCAGTCCCGGGCCCGGGCCCGGCTTTCGGGGCTGGCCCGGCCCCAGCGGCCGGCGCCAGGGTGGGGACCCCCGGAGGCTGAGGAGCGGGAGGCGTCGGCCTCCCCGGGGCCCGCCTCCCGGAGCTCCTCCTGGCGGGTGCCGGAACGCGACGACACGCGATCCAGGACAGGCCCCGGGGGGGGCGGACCTGCGGCCCTCTGGTGCCCGAAGTGTGTTCGCCGGGCGTTTTTTCCGGCCAATTCTCACGAGCGTTCTGCCCAAATCGGGATCGATTTGGGCAGAACGCTCGTGAGAATTGGCCGGCGTTGGGTAGCCCTGGTCAGCGCCCAGGGCCGCGTGGAGCAGGGCCCTTTCTCGCTCGGGGCATGGCGCGGCCACCCGGAAAACGAGCCGCGACGATGGGGCGCGGCCGGCGGCCCCGGCGCCGGGGAGTTTTTCCCCGAGCAGAGTGGATGGAGGCGCCGTGGCCGGGCGTCCGCCTCCGCCGTGGCGGGCGGCCGGGTCGCCCGTGGAGGGGGCTGGCCTCTGTGGGGGAACGGAGTGATCTCTCACTCCACGGCTGGGACGAAGCCGCGAAAGGTGCCGTGGTCGCCGGGACGGTCTGGGGGACTCGTGGCGCGGGACTCAGGGTTCCCCATGCGGGAGGCCCCCAGGCTCAGGCCCCTGGCAACGGAAGGCTGAGCAAGCAGGCCCGGGCCCGGGCCCGGCTTTCGGGGCTGGCCCGGCCCCAGCGGCCGGCCCCAGGGAGGGGACCCCCGGAGGCTGAGGATCGGGAGGCGTCGGCATCCCCGGGGCCCCGCCTCCCGGAGCTCCTCCTGGCGGTGCTGGAACGCGACGACACGCGATCCCGGACAGGGCCCCGGGGGGGGCGGCCCTGCGGCCCTCTGGTGCCCGAAGTGTGTTCGCCGGGCGTTTTCCGGCCAATTCTCACGAGCGTTCTGCCCAAATCGGGATCGATTTGGGCAGAACGCTCGTGAGAATTGGCCGGCGTTGGGCCAGCCATGGTCAGCGCCCAGGGCCGCGTGGAGCAGGGCCCTTTCTCGCTCGGGGCATGGCGCGGCCACCCGGAAAACGAGCCGCGACGATGGGGCGCGGCCGGCGGCCCCGGCGCCGGGGAGTTTTCCCCCGAGCAGAGTGGATGGAGGCGCCGTGGCCGGGCGTCCGCCTCCGCCGTGGCGGGCGGCCGGGGCGCCCGTGGAGGGGGCTGGCCTCTGTGGGGGAACGGAGTGATCTCTCACTCCACGGCTGGGACGAAGCCGCGAAAGGTGCCGTGGTCCGCCGGGGACGGTCGGGGGGACTCGTGGCGCGGGACTCAGGGTTCCCCATGCGGAGGCCCCCAGGCTCAGGCCCCTGGCAACGGAAGGCTGAGCAAGCAGTCCCGGGCCCGGGCCCGGCTTTCGGGGCTGGCCCGGCCCCAGCGGCCGGCGCCAGGGAGGGGACCCCCGGAGGCTGAGGAGCGGGAGGCGTCGGCCTCCCCGGGGGCCCGCCTCCCGGAGCTCCTCCTGGCGGTGCCGGAACGCGACGACACGCGATCCCGGACAGGGCCCCGGGGGGGGCGGCCCTGCGGCCCTGTGGTGCCCGAAGTGTGTTCGCCGGGCGTTTTCCGGCCAATTCTCACGAGCGTTCTGCCCAAATCGACGTGAGAATGGCCGGCGTTGGGCAGGCCCTGGTCAGCGCCCAGGGCCGCGTGGAGCAGGGCCCTTTCTCGCTCGGGGCATGGCGCGGCCACCCGGAAAACGAGCCGCGACGATGGGGCGCGGCCGGCGGCCCCGGCGCCGGTGAGTTTTCCCCGAGCAGAGTGGATGGAGGCGCCGTGGCCGTGCGTCCGCCTCCGCCGTGGCGGGCGGCCGGGGGCGCCCGTGGAGGGGCCTGGCCTCTGTGGGGGAACGGAGTGATCTCTCACTCCACGGCTGGGACGAAGCCGCGAAAGGTGCCGTGGTCGCCGGGACGGTCGGGGGGACTCGTGGCGCGGGACTCAGGGTTCCCCATGCGGAGGCCCCCAGGCTCAGGCCCCTGGCAACGGAAGGCTGAGCAAACAGGCCCGGCCTGGCCCGGCTTTCGGGGCTGGCCCGGCCCCAGCGGCCGGCGCCAGGGAGGGGACCCCCGGAGGCTGAGGAGCGGGAGGTGTCGGCCTCCCCGGGGCCCGCCTCCCGGAGCTCCTCCTGGCGGTGCCGGAACGCGACGACACGCGATCCCGGACAGGGCCCCGGGGGGGCGGCCCTGCGGCCCTCTGGTGCCCGAAGTGTGTTCGCCGGGCGTTTTCCGGCAGCCCTGGTCAGCGCCCAGAGCCGCGTGGAGCAGGGCCCTTTCTGGCGCGGGGCATGGCGCGGCCACCCGGAAAACGAGCCGCGACGATGGGGCGCGGCCGGCGGCCCCGGCGCCGGGGAGTTTTCCCCGAGCAGAGTGGATGGAGGCGCCGTGGCCGGGCGTCCGCCACCGCCGTGGCGGGCGGCCGGGGCGCCCGTGGAGGGGGCTGGCCTCTGTGGGGGAACGGAGTGATCTCTCACTCCACGGCTGTGACGAAGCCGCGAAAGGTGCCGTGGTCGCCGGGACGGTCGGGGGGACTCGTGGCGCGGGACTCAGCGTTCCCCATGCGGAGGCCCCCAGGCTCAGGCCCCTGGCAACGGAAGGCTGAGCAAGCAGGCCCGGGCCCGGGCCCGGCTTTCGGGGATGGCCCGGCCCCAGCGGCCGGCGCCAGGGAGGGGACCCCCGGAGGCTGAGGAGCGGGAGGCGTCGGCCTCCCCGGGGCCCGCCTCCCGGAGCTCCTCCTGGCGGTGCCGGAACGCGCCGACACGGGATCCCGGACAGGGCCCCGGGGGGGCGGCCCTGCGGCCCTCTGATGCCCGAAGTGTGTTCGCCGGGCCTTTTCGGGCCAATTCTCACGAGCGTTCTGCCCAAATCCGGATCGATTTCGGCAGAACGCTCGTGAGAATTGGCCGGCGTTGGGCAGCCCTGGTCAGCGCCCAGTGCCGCGTGGAGCGGGACCTTTTCTCGCGTGGGGCATGTCGCGGCCACCCGGAAAACGAGCCGCGACGATGGGGCACGGCCGGCAGCCGCGGCGCCGGGGAGTTTTCCCCGAGCAGAGTGGATGGAGGCGCCGTGGCCGGGCGCCCGCCGCCGCCGTGGCAGGCGGCCGGGGCGCCCGTGGAGGGGGCTGGCCTTTGTGGGGGAACGGACTGATCTCTAACTCCAAGCTGGGACGAGGCCGCGAAAGGTACCATTGTCGCCGGGACGGTCAGAGGGACTCGTGGCGCGGGACTCAGGGTTCCCCATACGGAGGCACCCAGGCTCAGGCCCCTGGCAACGGAAGGCTGAGCAAGCAGGCCCGCGCCCGGGTCCGGCTTTCGGGTCTGGCCCGGCCCCAGCTGCCGGCGCCAGGGAGGGGACCCCGGGAGGCTGAGGAGCGGGAGGCGTCGGCCTCCCCGGGGCCCACCTCCCGGAGCTACTCCTGGTGGTGCCGGAACGCGACGACACGCGATCCCGGACAGGGCCCCGTGTGGGCGGCCTTGTGGCCCTCTGGTGCCCGAAGTGTGTTCGCCGGGCGTTTTCCGGCCAATTCTCTCGAGCGTTCTGCCCAAATCGGGATCGATTTGGGCAGAACGCTCGTGAGAATTGGCCGGCGTTGGGCAGCCCTGGTCAGCGCCCAGTTCCGCGTGGAGCAGGGCCCTTTCTCGCTCGGGGCATGCCGCGGCCACCCGGAAAACGAGCCGCGACGATGGGGCGCGGCCGGCAGCCGCGGCGCCGGGGAGTTTTCCCCGAGCAGAGTGGATGGAGGCGCCGTGGCCGGGCGTCCGCCTCCACCGTGGCGGGCGGCCGGGGCGCCCGTGGAGGGGGCTGGCCTCTGTGGGGGAACGGAGTGATCTCTCACTGCACGGCTGGGACGAAGCCGCGAAAGGTGCCGTGTTCGCCGGGACGGTCGGGGGGACTCGTGGCGCGGGACTCAGGGTTCCCCATGCGGAGGCCCCCAGGCTCAGGCCCCTGGCAACGGAAGGCTGAGCAAGCAGGCCCGGGCCCGGGCCCGGCTTTCGGGGCTGGCCCGGCCCCAGCGGCCGGCGCCAGGGAGGGGACCCCCGGAGGCTGAGGAGCGGGAGGCTTCAGCCTCCCCTGGGCCCGCCTCCCGGAGCTCCTCCTGGCGGTGCCGGAACGCGACGGACACGCGATCCCGGACAGGGCCCCGGGGGGGCGGCCCTGCGGCCCTCTGGTGCCCAGAAGTGTGTTCGCCGGGCGTTTTCCGGCCAATTCTCACGAGCGTTCTGCCCAAATCGGGATCGATTTGGGCAGAACGCTCGTGAGAATTGGCCGGCGTTGGGCAGCCCTGGTCAGCGCCCAGGGCCGCGTGGAGCAGGGCCCTTTCTCGCTCGGGGCATGGCGCGGCCACCCGGAAAACGAGCCGCGACGATGGGTCGCGGCCGGCGGCCCCGGCGCCGGGGAGTTTTCCCCGAGCAGAGTGGATGGAGGCGCCGTGGCCGGGCGTCCGCCTCCGCCGTGGCGGGCGGCCGGGGCGCCCGTGGAGGGGGCTGGCCTCTGTGGGGAAAGGGAGTGATCTCTCACTCCACGTCTGGGACGAAGCCGCGAAAGGTGCCGTGGTCGCCGGGACGGTCTGGGGGACTCGTGGCGCGGGACTCAGGGTTCCCCATGCGGAGGCCCCCAGGCTCAGGCCCCTGGCAACGGAAGGCTGAGCAAGCAGGCCCTGGCCCGGGCCCGGCTTTCGGGGCTGGCCCGGCCCCAGCGGCCGGCCCCAGGGAGGGGACCCCCGGAGGCTGAGGAGCGGGAGGCGTCGGCCTCCCCGGGGCCCGCCTCCCGGAGCTCCTCCTGGCGGTGCCGGAACGCGACGACACGCGATCCCGGACAGGGCCCCGGGGGGGCGGCCCTGCGGCCCTCTGGTGCCCGAAGTGTGTTCGCCGGGCGTTTTCCGGCCAATTCTCACGAGCGTTCTGCCCAAATCGGGATCGATTTGGGCAGAACGCTCGTGAGAATTGGCCGGCGTTGGGCAGCCCTGGTCAGCGCCCAGGGCCGCGTGGAGCAGGGCCCTTTCTCGCTCGGGGCATGGCGCGGCCACCCGGAAAACGATCCGCGACGATGGGGCGCGGCCGGCGGCCCCGGCGCCGGGGAGTTTTCCCCGAGCAGAGTGGATGGAGGCGCCGTGGCCGGGCGTCCGCCTCCGCCGTGGCGGGCGGCCGGGGCGCCCGTGGAGGGGGCTGGCCTCTGTGGGGGAACGGAGTGATCTCTCACTCCACGGCTGGGACGAAGCCGCGAAAGGTGCCGTGGTCGCCGGGACGGTCGGGGGGACTCGTGGCGCGGGACTCAGGGTTCCCCATGCGGAGGCCCCCAGGCTCAGGCCCCTGGCAACGGAAGGCTGAGCAAGCAGTCCCGGGCCCGGGTCCCGGCTTTCGGGGCTGGCCCGGCCCCAGCGGCCGGCGCCAGGGAGGGGACCCCCCGGAGGCTGAGGAGCGGGAGGCGTCGGCCCTCCCCGGGGCCCGCCTCCCGGAGCTCCTCCTGGCGGTGCCGGAACGCGACGACACGCGATCCCGGACAGGGCCCCGGGGGGGCGGCCCTGCGGCCCTGTGGTGCCCGAAGTGTGTTCGCCGGGCGTTTTCCGGCCAATTCTCACGAGCGTTCTGCCCAAATCGACGTGAGAATTGGCCGACGTTGGGCAGCCCTGGTCAGCGCCCAGGGCCGCGTGGAGCAGGGGCCCTTTCTCGCTCGGGGCATGGCGCGGCCACCCGGAAAACGAGCCGCGACGATGGGGCGCGGCCGGCGGCCCCGGCGCCGGTGAGTTTTCCCCGAGCAGAGTGGATGGAGGCGCCGTGGCCGTGCGTCCGCCTCCGCCGTGGCGGGCGGCCGGGGCGCCCGTGGAGGGGGCTGGCCTCTGTGGGGGGAACGGAGTGATCTCTCACTCCACGGCTGGGACGAAGCCGCGAAAGGTGCCGTGGTCGCCGGGACGGTCGGGGGACTCGTGGCGCGGGACTCAGGGTTCCCCATGCGGAGGCCCCCAGGCTCAGGCCCCTGGCAACGGAAGGCTGAGCAAGCAGGCCCGGGCCCTGGCCCGGCTTTCGGGGCTTGGCCCGGCCCCAGCGGCCGGCGCCAGGGAGGGGACCCCCGGAGGCTGAGGAGCGGGAGGCGTCGGCCTCCCCGGGGCCCGCCTCCCGGAGCTCCTCCTGGCGGTGCCGGAACGCGACGACACGCGATCCCGGACAGGGCCCGGGGGGGCGGCCCTGCGGCCCTCTGGTGCCCGAAGTGTGTTCGCCGGGCGTTTTCCGGCAGCCCTGGTCAGCGCCCAGAGCCGCGTGGAGCAGGGCCCTTTCTCGCTCGGGGCATGGCGCGGCCACCCGGAAAACGAGCCGCGACGATGGGGCGCGGCCGGCGGCCCCGGCGCCGGGGAGTTTTCCCGAGCAGAGTGGATGGAGGCGCCGTGGCCGGGCGTCCCGCCCACCCGCCGTGGTGGGCGGGCCGGGGCGCCCGTGGAGGGGGCTGGCCTCTGTGGGGTAACGGAGTGATCTCTCACTCCACGGCTGTGACGAAGCCGCGAAAGGTGCCGTGGTCGCCGGGACGGTCGGGGGGACTCGTGGCGCGGGACTCAGCGTTCCCCATGCGGAGGCCCCAGGCTCAGGCCCCTGGCAACGGAAGGCTGAGCAAGCAGGACCGGGCCCGGGCCCGGCTTTCGGGGCTGGCCCGGCCCCAGCTGCCGGCGCCAGGGAGGGGACCCTCGGAGGCTGAGGAGCGGGAGGCGTCGGCCGCCCCGGGGCCCGCCTCCCGGAGCTCCTCCCCGGCGGTGCCGGAACGCGACGACCAGCGATCCCGGACAGGGCCCCGGGGGGCCGCCCTGCGGCCCTGTGGTGCCCGAAGTGTGTTCGCCGGGCGTTTTCCGGCCAATTCTCACGAGCGTTCTGCCCAAATCGGGATCGATTTGGGCAGAACGCTCGTGAGAATTGTCCGGCGTTGGGCAGCCCTGGTCAGCGCCCAGTTCCGCGTGGAGCAGGGCCCTTTCTCGCTCGGGGCATGTCGCGGCCACCCGGAAAACGAGCAGCGACGATGGGGCGCGGCCGGCAGCCGCGGCGCCGGGGAGTTTTCCCCGAGCAGAGTGCATGCAGGCGCCGTGGCCGGGCGTCCGCCTCCGCCGTGGCGGGCGGCCGGGGCGCCCCTGGAGGGGGCTGGCCTCTGTGGGGAAACGGACTGGTCTCTGAATCCGCGGCTAGGACGAAGCCGCGAAAGGTGCCGTTTTCGCCGGGACGGTCGGGGGACTCGTGGCGTGGGACTCAGGGTTCCCCATGGGGAGGCCCCCAGGCTCAGGCCCCTGGCAACCGAAGGCTGAGCAAGCAGGCCCGGACCCGGGCCCGGCTTTCGGGGCTGGCCCGGCCCCAGCTGCCGGCGCCAGGGAGGGGACCCCCGGAGGCTGAGGAGCGGGAGGCGTCGGCCGCCCCGGGGCCCGCCTCCCGGAGCTCCTCCCGGCGGTGCCGGAACGCGACGACCCGCGATCCCGGACAGGGCCCCGGGGGGGCCGCCCTGCGGCCCTGTGGTGCCCGAAGTGTGTTCGCCAGGCGTTTTCCGGCCAATTCTCACGAGCGTTCTGCCCAAATCGGGATCGATTTGGGCAGAACGCTCGTGAGAATTGGCCGGCGTTGGGCAGCCCTGGTCAGCGCCCAGTTCCGCGTAGAGCAGGGCCCTTTCTCGCTCGGGGCATGTCGCGGCCACCCGGAAAACGAGCCGCGACGATGGGGCGCGGCCGGCAGCCACGGCGCCGGGGAGTATTCCCCGAGCAGAGTGCATGAAGGCGCCGTGGCCGGGCGTCCGCCTCCGCCGTAGCGGGCGGGCCGGGGCGCCCCTGGAGGGGGCTGGCCTCTGTGGGGAAAACGGACTGGTCTCTGACACCGCGGCTAGGACGAAGCCGCGAAGGGTGCCGTTGTCGCCGGGACGGTCGGGGGACTCGTGGCGCGGGACTCAGGGTTCCCCATGGGGAGGCCCCCAGGCTCAGGCCCCTGGCAACGGATGGCTGAGCAAGCAGGCCCGGGCCCGGGCCCGGGTTTCGGGGCTGGCCCGGCCCCAGCTGCCGGCGCCAGGGAGGGGACCCCCGGAGGCTGAGGATCGGGAGGCGTCGGCCGCCACGGGGCCCGCCTCCCGGAGCTCCTCCCGGCGGTGCCGGAACGCGATGACCCGCGAACCCGGACTGGGCCCCGGGGGGGCCGCCCTGCGGCCCTGTGATGCCCGAAGTGTGTTCGCCGGGCGTTTTCCGGCCAATTCTCACGAGCGTTTGGGCAGAACGCTCGTGAGAATTGTCCGGCGTTGGGCAGCCCTGGTCAGCGCCCAGTTCCGCGTGGAGCAGGGCCCTTTCTCGCTCGGGGCATGTCGCGGCCACCCGGAAAACGAGCAGCGACGATGGGGCGCGGCCGGCAGCCGCGGCGCCGGGGAGTTTTCCCCGAGCAGAGTGCATGCAGGCGCCGTGGCCGGGCGTCCGCCTCCGCCGTGGCGGGCGGCCGGGGCGCCCCTGGAGGGGGCTGGCCTCTGTGGGGAAACGGACTGGTCTCTGACTCCGCGGCTAGGACGAAGCCGCGAAAGGTGCCGTTTTCCCCGGACGGTCGGGGGACTCGTGGCGTGGGACTCAGGGTTCCCCATGGGGAGGCCCCCAGGCTCAGGCCCCTGGCAACCGAAGGCTGAGCAAGCAGGCCCGGGCCCGGGCCCGGCTTTCGGGGCTGGCCCGGCCCCAGCTGCCGGCGCCAGGGAGGGGACCCCCGGAGTCTGAGGAGCGGGAGGCGTCGGCCACCCCGGGGCCCGCCTCCCGGAGCTCCTCCCGGCGGTGCCGGAACGCGACGACCCGCGATCCCGGACAGGGCCCCGGGGGGGCCGCCCTGCGGCCCTGTGGTGCCCGAAGTGTGTTCGCCAGGCGTTTTCCGGCCAATTCTCACGAGCGTTCTGCCCAAATCGGGATCGATTTGGGCAGAACGCTCGTGAGAATTGGCCGGCGTTGGGCAGCCCTGGTCAGCGCCCAGTTCCGCGTAGAGCAGGGCCCTTTCTCGCTCGGGGCATGTCACGGCCACCCGGAAAACGAGCCGCGACGATGGGGCGCGGCCGGCAGCCACGGCGCCGGGGAGTATTCCCCGAGCAGAGTGCATGAAGGCGCCGTGGCCGGGCGTCCGCCTCCGCCGTAGCGGGCGGCCGGGGCGCCCCTGGAGGGGGCTGGCCTCTGTGGGGAAACGGACTGGTCTCTGACACCGCGGCTAGGACGAAGCCGCGAAGGGTGCCGTTGTGGCCGGGACGGTCGGGGGACTCGTGGCGCGGGACTCAGGGTTCCCCATGGGGAGGCCCCCAGGCTCAGGCCCCTGGCAACGGATGGCTGAGCAAGCAGGCCCGGGCCCGGGCCCGGGTTTCGGGGCTGGCCCGGCCCCAGCTGCCGGCGCCAGGGAGGGGACCCCCGGAGGCTGAGGATCGGGAGGCGTCGGCCGCCACGGGGCCCGCCTCCCGGAGCTCCTCCCGGCGGTGCCGGAACGCGATGACCCGCGAACCCGGACTGGGCCCCGGGGGGGCCGCCCTGCGGCCCTGTGATGCCCGAAGTGTGTTCGCCGGGCGTTTTCCGGCCAATTCTCACGAGCGTTTGGGCAGAACGCTCGTGAGAATTGTCCGGCGTTGGGCAGCCCTGGTCAGCGCCCAGTTCCGCGAGGAGCAGTGCCCTTTCTCGCTCGGGGCATGTCGCGGCCACCCGGAAAACGAGCCGCGACGATGGGGCGCGGCCGGCAGCTGCGGCGCCGGGGAGTTTTCCCCGAGCAGAGTGCATGGAGGCGCCGTGGCCGGGCGTCCGCCTCCGCCGTGGCGGGCGGCCGGGGCGCCCCTGGAGGGGGCTGGCCTCTGTGGGGAAACGGACTGGTCTCTGACTCCGCGGCTAGGACGAAGCCACGAAAGGTGCCGTTGTCGCCGGGACGGTCGGGGGACTCGTGGCGCGGGACTCAGGGTTCCCCATGGGGAGGCCCCCAGGCTCAGGCCCCTGGCAACGGAAGGCTGAGCAAGCAGGCCAGGGCCCAGGCCCGGCTTTCGGGGCTGGCCCGGCCCCAGCTGCCGGCGCCAGGGAGGGGACCCCCGGAGGCTGAGGAGCGGGAGGCGTCGGCCTCCCCGGGGCCCTCATCCCGGAGCTCCTCCCGGCGGTGCCGGAACGCGACGACCCGCGATCCCGGACAGGGCCCTGGGGGGGCGGCCCTGCGGCCCTGTGGTGCCCGAAGTGTGTTCGCCGGGCGTTTTCCGGCCAATTCTCACGAGCGTACTGCCCAAATCGGGATCGATTTGGGCAGAACGCTCGTGAGAATTGGCCGGCGTTGGGCAGCCCTGGTCAGCGCCCAGTTCCGCGTGGAGCAGGGCCCTTTCTCGCTCGGGGCATGTCGCGGCCACCCGGAAAACGAGCCGCGACGATGGGGCGCGGCCGGCAGCCGCGGCGCCGGGGAGTTTTCCCCGAGCAGAGTGCATGAAGGCGCCGTGACCGGGCGTCCGCCTCCGCCATGGCGGGTGGCCGGGGCGCCCCTGGAGGGGGCTGGCCTCTGTGGGGAAACGGACTGGTCTCTGACTCCGCGGCTAGGACGAAGCCGCGAAAGGTGCCGTTGTCGCCGGGACGGTCGGGGGACTCGTGGCGCGGGACTCATGGTTCCCCATGGGGAGGCCCCCAGGCTCAGGCCCCTGGCAACGGAAGGCTGAGCAAGCAGGCCCGGGCCCGGGCCCGGCTTTCGGGGCTGGCCCGGCCCCAGCTGCCGGCGCCAGGGAGGGGACCCCGGGAGGCTGAGGAGCGGGAGGCGACGGCCTCCCCGGGGCACGCCTCCCGGAGCTCCTCCCGGCAGTGCCGGAACGCGACGACCCGCGATCCTGGACAGGGACCCGGGGGGGCCGCCCTGCGGCCCTGTGGTGCCCAAAGTGTGTTCGCCGGGCGTTTTCCGGCCAATTATCACGAGCGTTCTGCCCAAATCGGGATCGATTTGGGCAGAACGCTCGTGAGAATTGGCCGGCGTTGGGCAGCCCTGGTCAGCGCCTAGTTCCGCGTGGAGCAGGGCCCTTTCTCGCTCGGGGCATGTCGCGGCCACCCGGAAAACGAGCCGTGACGATGGGGCACGGCCGGCAGCTGCGGCCCCCGGGAGATTTCCCCGAGCAGAGTGCATGGAGGCGCCATGGCCGTGCGTCCGCCTCCGCCGTGGCGGGTGGCCGGGGCGCCCCTGGAGGGGGCTGGCCTCTGTGGGGAAACGGACTGGTCTCTGACTCCGCGGCTAGGATGAAGCCGCGAAAGGTGCCGTTGTCGCCGGGACGGTCGGGGGACTCGTGGCGTGGGACTCAGTGTTCTCCATGGGGAGGCCCCCAGGCTCAGGCCCCTAGCAACGGAAGGCTGAGCAAGCAGGCCCGGGCCCGGGCCCGGCTTTCGGGGCCTGCCCGGCCCCAGCGGCCGGCGCCAGGGAGGGGACCCCCGGTGGCTGAGGAGAGGGAGGCGTCGGCCTCCCCGGGGCCCGCCTCCCGGAGCTCCTCCCGGCGGTGCCGGAACGCGACGACCCGCGATCCCGGACAGGGCCCCGGGGGGGCCGCCCTGCGGCCCTGTGGTGCCCGAAGTGTGTTCGCCGGGCGTTTTCCCGGCCAATTCTCACGAGCGTTCTCCCCAAATCGGGATCGATTTGTGCAGAACGCTCGTGAGAATTGGCCGGCGTTGGGCAGCCCTGGTCAGCGCCCAGTTCCGCGTGGAGCAGGGCCCGTTCTCGCTCGGGGCTTGTCGCGGCCACCCGGAAAACGAGCCGCGACGATGGGGCGCGGCCGGCAGCCGCGGCGCTGGGGAGTTTTCCCCGAGCAGAGTGCATGGAGGCGCCGTGGCCGGGCGTCCGCCTCCGCCGTGGCGGGTGGCCGGGGCGCCCCTGGAGGGGGCTGGCCTCTGTGGGGAAACGGACTGGTCTCTGACTCCGCGGCAAGACGAAGCCGCGAAAGGTGCCGTTGTCGCCGGGACGGTCGGGGGACTCGTGGCGCGGGACTCAGGGTTCCCCATGGGGAGGCCCCCAGGCTCAGGCCCCTGGCAAGGGAAGGCTGAGCAAGCAGGCCCGGGCCCGGGCCCGGCTTTCGAGGCTGGTCCGGCCCCAGCTGCCGGCGCCTGGGAGGGGACCCCCGGAGGCTGAGGAGCGGGAGGAGTCGGCCTCCCCGGGGCACGCCTCCCGGAGCTCCTCCCGGCGGTGCAGGAACGCGACTACCCGCGATCCCGGACAGGGCCCCGGGGGTGCCGCTCTGCGGCCCTGTGGTGCCCGAAGTGTGTTTGCCGGGCGTTTTCCGGCCAATTCTCACGAGCGTTCTGCCCAAATCGATTTGGGCAGAACGCTCGTGAGAATTGTCCGGCGTTGGGCAGCCCTGGTCAGCGCCCAGTTCCGCGAGGAGCAGTGCCCTTTCTCGCTCGGGGCATGTCGCGGCCACCCGGAAAACGAGCCGCGACGATGGGGCGCGGCCGGCAGCTGCGGCGCCGGGGAGTTTTCCCGGAGCAGAGTGCATGGAGGCGCCGTGGCCGGGCGTCCGCCTCCGCCGTGGCGGGCGGCCGGGGCGCCCCTGGAGGGGGCTGGCCTCTGTGGGGAAACGGACTGGTCTCTGACTCCGCGGCTAGGACGAAGCCACGAAAGGTGCCGTTGTCGCCGGGACGGTCGGGGGACTCGTGGCGCGGGACTCAGGGTTCCCCATCGGGAGGCCCCCAGGCTCAGGCCCCTGGCAACGGAAGGCTGAGCAAGCAGGCCCGGGCCCGGGCCCGGCTTTCAGGGCTGGCCCGGCCCTAGCTGCCGGCGCCAGGGAGGGGACCCCCGGAGGCTGAGGAGCGGGAGGAGTCGGCCTCCCCGGGGCACGCCTCCCGGAGCTCCTCCCGGCGGTGCAGGAACGCGACTACCCGCGATCCCGGACAGGGCCCCGGGGGTGCCGCTCTGCGGCCCTGTGGTGCCCGAAGTGTGTTTGCCGGGCGTTTTCCGGCCAATTCTCACGAGCGTTCTGCCCAAATCGATTTGGGCAGAACGCTCGTGAGAATTGTCCGGCGTTGGGCAGCCCTGGTCAGCGCCCAGTTCCGCGAGGAGCAGTGCCCTTTCTCGCTCGGGGCATGTCGCGGCCACCCGGAAAACGAGCCGCGACGATGGGGCGCGGCCGGCAGCTGCGCCGCCGGGGAGTTTTCCCCGAGCAGAGTGCATGGAGGCGCCGTGGCCGGGCGTCCGCCTCCGCCGTGGCGGGCGGCCGGGGCGCCCCTGGAGGGGGCTGGCCTCTGTGGGGAAACGGACTGGTCTCTGACTCCGCGGCTAGGACGAAGCCACGAAAGGTGCCGTTGTCGCCGGGACGGTCGGGGGACTCGTGGCGCGGGACTCAGGGTTCCCCATGGGGAGGCCCCCAGGCTCAGGCCCCTGGCAACGGAAGGCTGAGCAAGCAGGCCCGGGCCCGGGCCCGGCTTTCGGGGCTGGCCCGGCCCCAGCTGCCGGCGCCGGGGAGGGGACCCCCGGAGGCTGAGGTGCGGGAGGCGTCGGCCTCCCTGAGGCCCGCCTCCCGGAGCTCCTCCCGGCGGTGCCGGAACGCGACGACCCGCGATCCCGGACAGGGCCCCGGGGGGGCCGCCCTGCGGCCCTGTGGTGCCCGACGTGTGTTCGCCGGGCGTTTTCCGGCCAATTCTCACGAGCGTTCTGCCCAAATCGGGATCGATTTGGGCAGAACGCTCGTGAGAATTGGCCGGCGTTGGGGAGCCCTGGTCAGCGCCCAGTTCCGCGTGGAGCAGGGCCCTTTCTCGCTCGGGGCATGTCGCGGCCTCCCGGAAAACGAGCCGCGACGATGGGGCGCGGCCGGCAGCCGCGGCGCCGGGGAGTTTTCCCCGAGCAGAGTGCATGGAGGCGCCGTGGCCGGGCGTCCGCCTCCCCCGTGGTGGGCGGCCGGGGCGCCCCTGGAGTGGGCTGGCCTCTGTGGTAAACGGACTGTCTCAGACTCCGCGGCTAGGACGAAGCCGCGAAAGGTGCCGTTGTCGCCGGGACGGTCGGGGGACTCGTGGCGCGGGACTCAGGGTTCCCCATGGGGAGGCCCCCAGGCTCAGGCCCCTGGCAACGGAAGGCTGAGCAAGCAGGCCCGGGCCCGGGCCCGGCTTTCGGGGCTGGCCCGGCCCCAGCTTCCGGCGCCAGGGAGGGGACCCCTGATGGCTGAGGAGCGGGAGGCGTCGGCCTCCCCGGTGCCCGCCTCCCGGAGCTCCTCCCGGCGGTGCCGGAACGCGACGACCCGCGATCCCGGACAGGGCCCCGGGGGGGCCGCCCTGCGGCCCTGTGTTGCCCGAAGTGTGTTCGCCGGGCGTTTTCCGGCCAATTCTCACGAGCGTTCTCCCCAAATCGGGATCGATTTGTGCAGAACGCTCGTGAGAATTGGCCGGCGTTGGGCAGCCCTGGTCAGCGCCCAGTTCCGCGTGGAGCAGGGCCCGTTCTCGCTCGGGGCTTGTCGCGGCCACCCGGAAAACGAGCCGCGACGATGGGGCGCGGCCGGCAGCCGCGGCGCTGGGGAGTTTTCCCCGAGCAGAGTGCATGGAGGCGCCGTGGCCGGGCGTCCGCCTCCGCCGTGGCGGGTGGCCGGGGCGCCCCTGGAGGGGGCTGGCCTCTGTGGGGAAACGGACTGGTCTCTGACTCCGCGGCAAGACGAAGCCGCGAAAGGTGCCGTTGTCGCCGGGACGGTCGGGGGACTCGTGGCGCGGGACTCAGGGTTCCCCATGGGGAGGCCCCCAGGCTCAGGCCCCTGGCAAGGGAAGGCTGAGCAAGCAGGCCCGGGCCCGGGCCCGGCTTTCGGGGCTGGCCCGGCCCCAGCTCCCGGCGCCTGGGAGGGGACCCCCGGAGGCTGAGGAGCGGGAGGAGTCGGCCTCCCCGGGGCACGCCTCCCGGAGCTCCTCCCGGCGGTGCAGGAACGCGACTACCCGCGATCCCGGACAGGGCCCCGGGGGTGCCGCTCTGCGGCCCTGTGGTGCCCGAAGTGTGTTTGCCGGGCGTTTTCCGGCCAATTCTCACGAGCGTTCTGCCCAAATCGATTTGGGCAGAACGCTCGTGAGAATTGTCCGGCGTTGGGCAGCCCTGGTCAGCGCCCAGTTCCGCGAGGAGCAGTGCCCTTTCTCGCTCGGGGCATGTCGCGGCCACCCGGAAAACGAGCCGCGACGATGGGGCGCGGCCGGCAGCTGCGGCGCCGGGGAGTTTTCCCCGAGCAGAGTGCATGGAGGCGCCGTGGCCGGGCGTCCGCCTCCGCCGTGGCGGGCGGCCGGGGCGCCCCTGGAGTGGGCTGGCCTCTGTGGGGAAACGGACTGGTCTCTGACTCCGCGGCTAGGACGAAGCCACGAAAGGTGCCGTTGTCGCCGGGACGGTCGGGGGACTCGTGGCGCGGGACTCAGGGTTCCCCATGGGGAGGCCCCCAGGCTCAGGCCCCTGGCAACGGAAGGCTGAGCAAGCAGGCCCGGGCCCGGGCCCGGCTTTCAGGGCTGGCCCGGCCCTAGCTGCCGGCGCCAGGGAGGGGACCCCCGGAGGCTGAGGAGCGGGAGGAGTCGGCCTCCCCGGGGCACGCCTCCCGGAGCTCCTCCCGGCGGTGCAGGAACGCGACTACCCGCGATCCCGGACAGGGCCCCGGGGGTGCCGCTCTGCGGCCCTGTGGTGCCCGAAGTGTGTTTGCCGGGCGTTTTCCGGCCAATTCTCACGAGCGTTCTGCCCAAATCGATTTGGGCAGAACGCTCGTGAGAATTGTCCGGCGTTGGGCAGCCCTGGTCAGCGCCCAGTTCCGCGAGGAGCAGTGCCCTTTCTCGCTCGGGGCATGTCGCGGCCACCCGGAAAACGAGCCGCGACGATGGGGCGCGGCCGGCAGCTGCGCCGCCGGGGAGTTTTCCCCGAGCAGAGTGCATGGAGGCGCCGTGGCCGGGCGTCCGCCTCCGCCGTGGCGGGCGGCCGGGGCGCCCCTGGAGGGGGCTGGCCTCTGTGTGGAAACGGACTGGTCTCTGACTCCGCGGCTAGGACGAAGCCACGAAAGGTGCCGTTGTCGCCGGGACGGTCGGGGGACTCGTGGCGCGGGACTCAGGGTTCCCCATGGGGAGGCCCCCAGGCTCAGGCCCCTGGCAACGGAAGGCTGAGCAAGTAGGCCCGGGCCCGGGCCCGGCTTTCGGGGCTGGCCCGGCCCCAGCTGCCGGCGCCGGGGAGGGGACCCCCGGAGGCTGAGGTGCGGGAGGCGTCGGCCTCCCTGGGGCCCGCCTCCCGGAGCTCCTCCCGGCGGTGCCGGAACGCGACGACCCGCGATCCCGGACAGGGCCCCGGGGGGGCCGCCCTGCGGCCCTGTGGTGCCCGACGTGTGTTCGCCGGGCGTTTTCCGGCCAATTCTCACGAGCGTTCTGCCCAAATCGGGATCGATTTGGGCAGAACGCTCGTGAGAATTGGCCGGCGTTGGGGAGCCCTGGTCAGCGCCCAGTTCCGCGTGGAGCAGGGCCCTTTCTCGCTCGGGGCATGTCGCGGCCTCCCGGAAAACGAGCCGCGACGATGGGGCGCGGCCGGCAGCCGCGGCGCCGGGGAGTTTTCCCCGAGCAGAGTGCATGGAGGCGCCGTGGCCGGGCGTCCGCCTCCCCCGTGGTGGGCGGCCGGGGCGCCCCTGGAGTGGGCTGGCCTCTGTGGGAAACGGACTGTCTCAGACTCCGCGGCTAGGACGAAGCCGCGAAAGGTGCCGTTGTCGCCGGGACGGTCGGGGGACTCGTGGCGCGGGACTCAGGGTTCCCCATGGGGAGGCCCCCAGGCTCAGGCCCCTGGCAACGGAAGGCTGAGCAAGCAGGCCCGGGCCCGGGCCCGGCTTTCGGGGCTGGCCCGGCCCCAGCTTCCGGCGCCAGGGAGGGGACCCCCGATGGCTGAGGAGCGGGAGGCGTCGGCCTCCCCGGTGCCCGCCTCCCGGAGCTCCTCCCGGCGGTGCCGGAACGCGACGACCCGCGATCCCGGACAGGGCCCCGGGGGGGCCGCCCTGCGGCCCTGTGTTGCCCGAAGTGTGTTCGCCGGGCGTTTTCCGGCCAATTCTCACGAGCGTTCTCCCCAAATCGGGATCGATTTGTGCAGAACGCTCGTGAGAATTGGCCGGCGTTGGGCAGCCCTGGTCAGCGCCCAGTTCCGCGTGGAGCAGGGCCCGTTCTCGCTCGGGGCTTGTCGCGGCCACCCGGAAAACGAGCCGCGACGATGGGGCGCGGCCGGCAGCCGCGGCGCTGGGGAGTTTTCCCCGAGCAGAGTGCATGGAGGCGCCGTGGCCGGGCGTCCGCCTCCGCCGTGGCGGGTGGCCGGGGCGCCCCTGGAGGGGGCTGGCCTCTGTGGGGAAACGGACTGGTCTCTGACTCCGCGGCAAGACGAAGCCGCGAAAGGTGCCGTTGTCGCCGGGACGGTCGGGGGACTCGTGGCGCGGGACTCAGGGTTCCCCATGGGGAGGCCCCCAGGCTCAGGCCCCTGGCAAGGGAAGGCTGAGCAAGCAGGCCCGGGCCCGGGCCCGGCTTTCGGGGCTGGCCCGGCCCCAGCTCCCGGCGCCTGGGAGGGGACCCCCGGAGGCTGAGGAGCGGGAGGAGTCGGCCTCCCCGGGGCACGCCTCCCGGAGCTCCTCCCGGCGGTGCAGGAACGCGACTACCCGCGATCCCGGACAGGGCCCCGGGGGTGCCGCTCTGCGGCCCTGTGGTGCCCGAAGTGTGTTTGCCGGGCGTTTTCCGGCCAATTCTCACGAGCGTTCTGCCCAAATCGATTTGGGCAGAACGCTCGTGAGAATTGTCCGGCGTTGGGCAGCCCTGGTCAGCGCCCAGTTCCGCGAGGAGCAGTGCCCTTTCTCGCTCGGGGCATGTCGCGGCCACCCGGAAAACGAGCCGCGACGATGGGGCGCGGCCGGCAGCTGCGGCGCCGGGGAGTTTTCCCCGAGCAGAGTGCATGGAGGCGCCGTGGCCGGGCGTCCGCCTCCGCCGTGGCGGGCGGCCGGGGCGCCCCTGGAGTGGGCTGGCCTCTGTGGGGAAACGGACTGGTCTCTGACTCCGCGGCTAGGACGAAGCCACGAAAGGTGCCGTTGTCGCCGGGACGGTCGGGGGACTCGTGGCGCGGGACTCAGGGTTCCCCATGGGGAGGCCCCCAGGCTCAGGCCCCTGGCAACGGAAGGCTGAGCAAGCAGGCCCGGGCCCGGGCCCGGCTTTCAGGGCTGGCCCGGCCCTAGCTGCCGGCGCCAGGGAGGGGACCCCCGGAGGCTGAGGAGCGGGAGGAGTCGGCCTCCCCGGGGCACGCCTCCCGGAGCTCCTCCCGGCGGTGCAGGAACGCGACTACCCGCGATCCCGGACAGGGCCCCGGGGGTGCCGCTCTGCGGCCCTGTGGTGCCCGAAGTGTGTTTGCCGGGCGTTTTCCGGCCAATTCTCACGAGCGTTCTGCCCAAATCGATTTGGGCAGAACGCTCGTGAGAATTGTCCGGCGTTGGGCAGCCCTGGTCAGCGCCCAGTTCCGCGAGGAGCAGTGCCCTTTCTCGCTCGGGGCATGTCGCGGCCACCCGGAAAACGAGCCGCGACGATGGGGCGCGGCCGGCAGCTGCGCCGCCGGGGAGTTTTCCCCGAGCAGAGTGCATGGAGGCGCCGTGGCCGGGCGTCCGCCTCCGCCGTGGCGGGCGGCCGGGGCGCCCCTGGAGGGGGCTGGCCTCTGTGGGGAAACGGACTGGTCTCTGACTCCGCGGCTAGGACGAAGCCACGAAAGGTGCCGTTGTCGCCGGGACGGTCGGGGGACTCGTGGCGCGGGACTCAGGGTTCCCCATGGGGAGGCCCCCAGGCTCAGGCCCCTGGCAACGGAAGGCTGAGCAAGCAGGCCCGGGCCCGGGCCCGGCTTTCGGGGCTGGCCCGGCCCCAGCTGCCGGCGCCGGGGAGGGGACCCCCGGAGGCTGAGGTGCGGGAGGCGTCGGCCTCCCTGGGGCCCGCCTCCCGGAGCTCCTCCCGGCGGTGCCGGAACGCGACGACCCGCGATCCCGGACAGGGCCCCGGGGGGGCCGCCCTGCGGCCCTGTGGTGCCCGACGTGTGTTCGCCGGGCGTTTTCCGGCCAATTCTCACGAGCGTTCTGCCCAAATCGGGATCGATTTGGGCAGAACGCTCGTGAGAATTGGCCGGCGTTGGGGAGCCCTGGTCAGCGCCCAGTTCCGCGTGGAGCAGGGCCCTTTCTCGCTCGGGGCATGTCGCGGCCTCCCGGAAAACGAGCCGCGACGATGGGGCGCGGCCGGCAGCCGCGGCGCCGGGGAGTTTTCCCCGAGCAGAGTGCATGGAGGCGCCGTGGCCGGGCGTCCGCCTCCCCCGTGGTGGGCGGCCGGGGCGCCCCTGGAGTGGGCTGGCCTCTGTGGGAAACGGACTGTCTCAGACTCCGCGGCTAGGACGAAGCCGCGAAAGGTGCCGTTGTCGCCGGGACGGTCGGGGGACTCGTGGCGCGGGACTCAGGGTTCCCCATGGGGAGGCCCCCAGGCTCAGGCCCCTGGCAACGGAAGGCTGAGCAAGCAGGCCCGGGCCCGGGCCCGGCTTTCGGGGCTGGCCCGGCCCCAGCTTCCGGCGCCAGGGAGGGGACCCCCGATGGCTGAGGAGCGGGAGGCGTCGGCCTCCCCGGTGCCCGCCTCCCGGAGCTCCTCCCGGCGGTGCCGGAACGCGACGACCCGCGATCCCGGACAGGGCCCCGGGGGGGCCGCCCTGCGGCCCTGTGTTGCCCGAAGTGTGTTCGCCGGGCGTTTTCCGGCCAATTCTCACGAGCGTTCTGCCCAAATCGGGATCGATTTGTGCAGAACGCTCGTGAGAATTGGCCGGCGTTGGGCAGCCCTGGTCAGCGCCCAGTTCCGCGTGGAGCAGGGCCCGTTCTCGCTCGGGGCTTGTCGCGGCCACCCGGAAAACGAGCCGCGACGATGGGGCGCGGCCGGCAGCCGCGGCGCTGGGGAGTTTTCCCCGAGCAGAGTGCATGGAGGCGCCGTGGCCGGGCGTCCGCCTCCGCCGTGGCGGGTGGCCGGGGCGCCCCTGGAGGGGGCTGGCCTCTGTGGGGAAACGGACTGGTCTCTGACTCCGCGGCAAGACGAAGCCGCGAAAGGTGCCGTTGTCGCCGGGACGGTCGGGGGACTCGTGGCGCGGGACTCAGGGTTCCCCATGGGGAGGCCCCCAGGCTCAGGCCCCTGGCAACGGAAGGCTGAGCAAGCAGGCCCGGGCCCGGGCCCGGCTTTCGGGGCTGGCCCGGCCCCAGCTCCCGGCGCCTGGGAGGGGACCCCCGGAGGCTGAGGAGCGGGAGGAGTCGGCCTCCCCGGGGCACGCCTCCCGGAGCTCCTCCCGGCGGTGCAGGAACGCGACTACCCGCGATCCCGGACAGGGCCCCGGGGGTGCCGCTCTGCGGCCCTGTGGTGCCCGAAGTGTGTTTGCCGGGCGTTTTCCGGCCAATTCTCACGAGCGTTCTGCCCAAATCGATTTGGGCAGAACGCTCGTGAGAATTGTCCGGCGTTGGGCAGCCCTGGTCAGCGCCCAGTTCCGCGAGGAGCAGTGCCCTTTCTCGCTCGGGGCATGTCGCGGCCACCCGGAAAACGAGCCGCGACGATGGGGCGCGGCCGGCAGCTGCGGCGCCGGGGAGTTTTCCCCGAGCAGAGTGCATGGAGGCGCCGTGGCTGGGCGTCCGCCTCCGCCGTGGCGGGCGGCCGGGGCGCCCCTGGAGGGGGCTGGCCTCTGTGGGGAAACGGACTGGTCTCTGACTCCGCGGCTAGGACGAAGCCACGAAAGGTGCCGTTGTCGCCGGGACGGTCGGGGGACTCGTGGCGCGGGACTCAGGGTTCCCCATGGGGAGGCCCCCAGGCTCAGGCCCCTGGCAACGGAAGGCTGAGCAAGCAGGCCCGGGCCCGGGACCGGCTTTCAGGGCTGGCCCGGCCCTAGCTGCCGGCGCCAGGGAGGGGACCCCCGGAGGCTGAGGAGCGGGAGGAGTCGGCCTCCCCGGGGCACGCCTCCCGGAGCTCCTCCCGGCGGTGCAGGAACGCGACTACCCGCGATCCCGGACAGGGCCCCGGGGGTGCCGCTCTGCGGCCCTGTGGTGCCCGAAGTGTGTTTGCCGGGCGTTTTCCGGCCAATTCTCACGAGCGTTCTGCCCAAATCGATTTGGGCAGAACGCTCGTGAGAATTGTCCGGCGTTGGGCAGCCCTGGTCAGCGCCCAGTTCCGCGAGGAGCAGTGCCCTTTCTCGCTCGGGGCATGTCGCGGCCACCCGGAAAACGAGCCGCGACGATGGGGCGCGGCCGGCAGCTGCGGCGCCGGGGAGTTTTCCCCGAGCAGAGTGCATGGAGGCGCCGTGGCCGGGCGTCCGCCTCCGCGTGGCGGGCGGCCGGGGCGCCCCTGGAGGGGGCTGGCCTCTGTGGGGAAACGGACTGGTCTCTGACTCCGCGGCTAGGACGAAGCCACGAAAGGTGCCGTTGTCGCCGGGACGGTCGGGGGACTCGTGGCGCGGGACTCAGGGTTCCCCATGGGGAGGCCCCCAGGCTCAGGCCCCTGGCAACGGAAGGCTGAGCAAGCAGGCCCGGGCCCGGGCCCGGCTTTCGGGGCTGGCCCGGCCCCAGCTGCCGGCGCCGGGGAGGGGACCCCCGGAGGCTGAGGTGCGGGAGGCGTCGGCCTCCCTGGGGCCCGCCTCCCGGAGCTCCTCCCGGCGGTGCCGGAACGCGACGACCCGCGGTCCCGGACAGGGCCCCGGGGGGGCCGCCCTGCGGCCCTGTGGTGCCCGACGTGTGTTCGCCGGGCGTTTTCCGGCCAATTCTCACGAGCGTTCTGCCCAAATCGGGATCGATTTGGGCAGAACGCTCGTGAGAATTGGCCGGCGTTGGGGAGCCCTGGTCAGCGCCCAGTTCCGCGTGGAGCAGGGCCCTTTCTCGCTCGGGGCATGTCGCGGCCTCCCGGAAAACGAGCCGCGACGATGGGGCGCGGCCGGCAGCCGCGGCGCCGGGGAGTTTTCCCCGAGCAGAGTGCATGGAGGCGCCGTGGCCGGGCGTCCGCCTCCCCCGTGGTGGGCGGCCGGGGCGCCCCTGGAGTGGGCTGGCCTCTGTGGGAAACGGACTGTCTCAGACTCCGCGGCTAGGACGAAGCCGCGAAAGGTGCCGTTGTCGCCGGGACGGTCGGGGGACTCGTGGCGCGGGACTCAGGGTTCCCCATGGGGAGGCCCCCAGGCTCAGGCCCCTGGGAACGGAAGGCTGAGCAAGCAGGCCCGGGCCCGGGCCCGGCTTTCGGGGCTGGCCCGGCCCCAGCTGCCGGCGCCAGGGAGGGGACCCCCGAAGGCTGAGGAGCGGGAGGCGTCGGCCTCCCCGGTGCCCGCCTCCCGGAGCTCCTCCCGGCGGTGCCGGAACGCGACGACCCGCGATCCCGGACAGGGCCCCGGGGGGGCCGCCCTGCGGCCCTGTGTTGCCCGAAGTGTGTTCGCCGGGCGTTTTCCGGCCAATTCTCACGAGCGTTCTCCCCAAATCGGGATCGATTTGTGCAGAACGCTCGTGAGAATTGGACGGCGTTGGGCAGCCCTGGTCAGCGCCCAGTTCCGCGTGGAGCAGGGCCCGTTCTCGCTCGGGGCTTGTCGCGGCCACCCTGAAAACGAGCCGCAACGATGGGGCGCGGCCGGCAGCCGCGGCGCTGGGGAGTTTTCCCCGAGCAGAGTGCATGGAGGCGCCGTGGCCGGGCGTGCGCCTCCGCCGTGGCGGGTGGCCGGGGCGCCCCTGGAGGGGGCTTGCCTCTGTGGGGAAACGGACTGGTCTCTGACTCCGCGGCAAGACGAAGCCACGAAAGGTGCCGTTGTCGCCGGGACGGTCGGGGGACTCGTGGCGCGGGACTCAGGGTTCCCCATGGGGAGGCCCCCATGCTCAGGCCCCTGGCAAGGGAAGGCTGAGCAAGCAGGCCCGGGCCCGGGCCCGGCTTTCGTGGCTGGCCCGGCCCCAGCTGCCGGCGCCTGGGAGGGGACCCCCGGAGGCTGAGGAGCGGGAGGAGTCGGCCTCACTGGGGCACGCCTCCCGGAGCTCCTCCCGGCGGTGCCGGAACGCGACGACTCGCGATCCCGGACAGGGCCCCGGGGGGGCCGCCCTGCGGCCCTGTGGTGCCCGAAGTGTGTTCGCCGGGCGTTTTCCGGCCAATTCTCACGAGCGTTCTGCCCAAATCGGGATCGATTTGGGCAGAACGCTCGTGAGAATTGGCCGGCGTTGGGAAGCCCTGGTCAGCGCCCAGTTCCGCGTGGAGCAGGGCCCGTTCTCGCTCGGGGCATGGCGCGGCCACCCGGAAAACGAGCAGCGACGATGCGGCGCGGCCGGCAGCCGCGGCTTCGGGGAGTTTTCCCCGAGCAGAGTGCATGGAGGCGCCGTGGCCGGGCGTCCGCCTTCGCCGTGGCGGGCGGCCGGCGCGCCCCTGGAGGGGGCTGGCCTTTGTGGGGAAACGGACTGGTCTCTGACTCCGCGGCTAGGACGAAGCCGCGAAAGGTGCCGTTGTCGCCGGGACGGTCGGGGGACTCGTGGCGCGGGACTCAGGGTTCCCCATGGGGAGGCCCCCAGGCTCAGGCCCCTGGCAACGGAAGTCTGAGCAAGCAGGCCCGGGCCCGGGCCCGGCTTTCGGGGCTGGCCCGGCCCCAGCTGCCGGCGCCAGGGAGGGGAACCCCGGAGGCTGAGGAGCGGGAAGCGTCAGCCTCCCCGGGGCCCGCCTCCCCGAGCTCCTCCCGGCGGTGCCGGAACGCGACGACCCGCGATCCCGGACAGGGCCCCGGGGGGGCCGCCCTGCGGCCCTGTGGTGCCCGAAGTGTGTTCGCCGTGCGTTTTCCGGCCAATTTTCACGAGCGTTCTGCCCAAATCGGGATCGATTTGGGCAGAACGCTCGTGAGAATTGGCCGCCGTTGGGCAGCCCTGGTTAGCGCCCAGTTCCGCGTGGAGCAGGGCCCTTTCTAGCCCGGGGCATGTCGCGGCCACCTGGAAAACGAGCCGCGATGATGGGGCGCGGCCGGCCGCAGCGGCGCCGGGGAGTTTTCCCCGAGCAGAGTGCATGAAGGCGCCGTGGCCGGGCGTACGCCTCCGCCGTAGCGGGCTGCCGGGGCGCCCCTGGAGGGGGCTGGCCTCTGTGGGGAAACGGACTGGTCTCTGACTCCGCGGCTAGGACGAAGCCGCGAAACGTGCCGTTGTCGCCGGGACGGTCGGGGGACTCGTGCCGCGGGTCTCAGGGTTCCCCATGGGGAGGCCCCCAGGCTCAGGCCCCTGGCAACGGAAGGCTGAGCAAGCAGGCCCGGGCCCGGGCCCGGCTTTCGGGGCTGGCCCGGCCCCAGCTCCCGGCGCTAGGGAAGGGACCCCCGGAGGCTGAGGAGCGGGAGGCGTCGGCCGCCCCGGGGCCCGCCTCCCGGAGCTCCTCCCGGCGGTGCCGGAACGCGACGACCCGCGATCCCGGACAGGGCCCCGGGGGGGCCGCCCTGCGGCCCTGTGGTGCCCGAAGTGTGTTCGCCGGGCGTTTTCTGGCCAATTCTCACGAGCGTTCTGCCCAAATCGGGATCGATTTGGGCAGAACGCTCGTGAAAATTGGCCGGCGTTGGGCAGCCCTGGTCAGCGCCCAGTTCCGCGTGGAGCAGGGCCCTTTCTCGCTCGGGGCATGTCGCGGCCACCCGGAAAACGAGCCGCGACGATGGGGCGCGGCCGGCAGCCGCGGCGCCGGGGAGTTTTCCCCGTGCAGAGTGCATGCAGGCGCCGTGGCCGGGCGTCCGCCTCCGCCGTGGCGGGCGGCTGGGGCGCCCCTGGAGGGGGCTGGCCTCTGTGGGGAAACGGACTGGTCTCTCACTCCGAGGCTAGGACAAAGCCGCGAAAGGTGCCGTTGTCGCCGGGACGGTCGGGGGACTCGTGGCGCGGGACTCAGGATTCCCCATGGGGAGGCCACCAGGCTCAGGCCCCTGGCAACCGAATGTTGAGCAAGCAGGCCAGGGCCCAGGCCCGGCTTTCGGGGCTGGCCCGGCCCCAGCTGCCGGCGCCAGGGAGGGGACCCCCGGAGGCTGAGGAGCGGGAGGCGTCGGTCGCCCCGGGGCCCGCCTCCCGGAGCTCCTCCCGGCGGTGCCGGAACGCGACGACCCGCGATCCCGGACAGGGCCCTGGGGGGGCGGCCCTGCGGCCCTGTGGTGCCCGAAGTGTGTTCGCCGGGCGTTTTCCGGCCAATTCTCACGAGCGTACTGCCCAAATCGGGATCGATTTGGGCAGAACGCTCGTGAGAATTGGCCGGCGTTGGGCAGCCCTGGTCAGCGCCCAGTTCCGCGTGGAGCAGGGCCCTTTCTCGCTCGGGGCATGTCGCGGCCACACGGAAAACGAGCCGCGACGATGGGGCGCGGCCGGCAGCCGCGGCGCAGGGGAGTTTTCCCCGAGCAGAGTGCATGGAGGCGCCGTGGCCGGGCGTCCGCCTCCGCCGTGGCGGGCGGCCAGGGCGCCCCTGGAGGGGGCTGGCCTCTGTGGGGAAACGGACTGGTCTCTGACTCCGCGGCTAGGACGAAGCCGCGAAAGGTGCCTTTGTCGCCGGGACGGTCGGGGGACTCGTGGTGAGGGACTCAGGGTTCCCCATGGGGAGGCCCCCAGGCTCAGGCCCCTGGCAACGGAAGGCTGAGCAAGCAGGCCCGGGCCCGGGCCCGGCTTTCGGGGCTGGCCCGGCCCCAGCTGCCGGCGCCAGTGAGGGGACCCCCGGAGGCTGAGGAGTGGGAGGCGTCGGCCGCCCCGGGGCCCGCCTCCCGGAGCTCCTCCCGGCGGTGCCGGAACGCGACGACCCGCGATCCCAGACAGGGCACCGGGGGGGCCGCCCTGCGGCCCTGTGGTGCCCGAAGTGTGTTTGCCGGGCGTTTTCCGGCCAATTCTCACGAGCGTTCTGCCCAAATCGATTTGGGCAGAACGCTCGTGAGAATTGTCCGGCGTTGGGCAGCCCTGGTCAGCGCCCAGTTCCGCGAGGAGCAGTGCCCTTTCTCGCTCGGGGCATGTCGCGGCCACCCGGAAAACGAGCCGCGACGATGGGGCGCGGCCGGCAGCTGCGGCGCCGGGGAGTTTTCCCCGAGCAGAGTGCATGGAGGCGCCGTGGCCGGGCGTCCGCCTCCGCCGTGGCGGGCGGCCGGGGCGCCCCTGGAGTGGGCTGGCCTCTGTGGGGAAACGGACTGGTCTCTGACTCCGCGGCTAGGACGAAGCCACGAAAGGTGCCGTTGTCGCCGGGACGGTCGGGGGACTCGTGGCGCGGGACTCAGGGTTCCCCATGGGGAGGCCCCCAGGCTCAGGCCCCTGGCAACGGAAGGCTGAGCAAGCAGGCCCGGGCCCGGGCCCGGCTTTCAGGGCTGGCCCGGCCCTAGCTGCCGGCGCCAGGGAGGGGACCCCCGGAGGCTGAGGAGCGGGAGGAGTCGGCCTCCCCGGGGCACGCCTCCCGGAGCTCCTCCCGGCGGTGCAGGAACGCGACTACCCGCGATCCCGGACAGGGCCCCGGGGGTGCCGCTCTGCGGCCCTGTGGTGCCCGAAGTGTGTTTGCCGGGCGTTTTCCGGCCAATTCTCACGAGCGTTCTGCCCAAATCGATTTGGGCAGAACGCTCGTGAGAATTGTCCGGCGTTGGGCAGCCCTGGTCAGCGCCCAGTTCCGCGAGGAGCAGTGCCCTTTCTCGCTCGGGGCATGTCGCGGCCACCCGGAAAACGAGCCGCGACGATGGGGCGCGGCCGGCAGCTGCGCCGCCGGGGAGTTTTCCCCGAGCAGAGTGCATGGAGGCGCCGTGGCCGGGCGTCCGCCTCCGCCGTGGCGGGCGGCCGGGGCGCCCCTGGAGGGGGCTGGCCTCTGTGGGGAAACGGACTGGTCTCTGACTCCGCGGCTAGGACGAAGCCACGAAAGGTGCCGTTGTCGCCGGGACGGTCGGGGGACTCGTGGCGCGGGACTCAGGGTTCCCCATGGGGAGGCCCCCAGGCTCAGGCCCCTGGCAACGGAAGGCTGAGCAAGCAGGCCCGGGCCCGGGCCCGGCTTTCGGGGCTGGCCCGGCCCCAGCTGCCGGCGCCGGGGAGGGGACCCCCGGAGGCTGAGGTGCGGGAGGCGTCGGCCTCCCTGGGGCCCGCCTCCCGGAGCTCCTCCCGGCGGTGCCGGAACGCGACGACCCGCGATCCCGGACAGGGCCCCGGGGGGGCCGCCCTGCGGCCCTGTGGTGCCCGACGTGTGTTCGCCGGGCGTTTTCCGGCCAATTCTCACGAGCGTTCTGCCCAAATCGGGATCGATTTGGGCAGAACGCTCGTGAGAATTGGCCGGCGTTGGGGAGCCCTGGTCAGCGCCCAGTTCCGCGTGGAGCAGGGCCCTTTCTCGCTCGGGGCATGTCGCGGCCTCCCGGAAAACGAGCCGCGACGATGGGGCGCGGCCGGCAGCCGCGGCGCCGGGGAGTTTTCCCCGAGCAGAGTGCATGGAGGCGCCGTGGCCGGGCGTCCGCCTCCCCCGTGGTGGGCGGCCGGGGCGCCCCTGGAGTGGGCTGGCCTCTGTGGGAAACGGACTGTCTCAGACTCCGCGGCTAGGACGAAGCCGCGAAAGGTGCCGTTGTCGCCGGGACGGTCGGGGGACTCGTGGCGCGGGACTCAGGGTTCCCCATGGGGAGGCCCCCAGGCTCAGGCCCCTGGCAACGGAAGGCTGAGCAAGCAGGCCCGGGCCCGGGCCCGGCTTTCGGGGCTGGCCCGGCCCCAGCTTCCGGCGCCAGGGAGGGGACCCCCGATGGCTGAGGAGCGGGAGGCGTCGGCCTCCCCGGTGCCCGCCTCCCGGAGCTCCTCCCGGAGGTGCCGGAACGCGACGACCCGCGATCCCGGACAGGGCCCCGGGGGGGCCGCCCTGCGGCCCTGTGTTGCCCGAAGTGTGTTCGCCGGGCGTTTTCCGGCCAATTCTCACGAGCGTTCTGCCCAAATCGGGATCGATTTGTGCAGAACGCTCGTGAGAATTGGCCGGCGTTGGGCAGCCCTGGTCAGCGCCCAGTTCCGCGTGGAGCAGGGCCCGTTCTCGCTCGGGGCTTGTCGCGGCCACCCGGAAAACGAGCCGCGACGATGGGGCGCGGCCGGCAGCCGCGGCGCTGGGGAGTTTTCCCCGAGCAGAGTGCATGGAGGCGCCGTGGCCGGGCGTCCGCCTCCGCCGTGGCGGGTGGCCGGGGCGCCCCTGGAGGGGGCTGGCCTCTGTGGGGAAACGGACTGGTCTCTGACTCCGCGGCAAGACGAAGCCGCGAAAGGTGCCGTTGTCGCCGGGACGGTCGGGGGACTCGTGGCGCGGGACTCAGGGTTCCCCATGGGGAGGCCCCCAGGCTCAGGCCCCTGGCAACGGAAGGCTGAGCAAGCAGGCCCGGGCCCGGGCCCGGCTTTCGGGGCTGGCCCGGCCCCAGCTCCCGGCGCCTGGGAGGGGACCCCCGGAGGCTGAGGAGCGGGAGGAGTCGGCCTCCCCGGGGCACGCCTCCCGGAGCTCCTCCCGGCGGTGCAGGAACGCGACTACCCGCGATCCCGGACAGGGCCCCGGGGGTGCCGCTCTGCGGCCCTGTGGTGCCCGAAGTGTGTTTGCCGGGCGTTTTCCGGCCAATTCTCACGAGCGTTCTGCCCAAATCGATTTGGGCAGAACGCTCGTGAGAATTGTCCGGCGTTGGGCAGCCCTGGTCAGCGCCCAGTTCCGCGAGGAGCAGTGCCCTTTCTCGCTCGGGGCATGTCGCGGCCACCCGGAAAACGAGCCGCGACGATGGGGCGCGGCCGGCAGCTGCGGCGCCGGGGAGTTTTCCCCGAGCAGAGTGCATGGAGGCGCCGTGGCTGGGCGTCCGCCTCCGCCGTGGCGGGCGGCCGGGGCGCCCCTGGAGGGGGCTGGCCTCTGTGGGGAAACGGACTGGTCTCTGACTCCGCGGCTAGGACGAAGCCACGAAAGGTGCCGTTGTCGCCGGGACGGTCGGGGGACTCGTGGCGCGGGACTCAGGGTTCCCCATGGGGAGGCCCCCAGGCTCAGGCCCCTGGCAACGGAAGGCTGAGCAAGCAGGCCCGGGCCCGGGACCGGCTTTCAGGGCTGGCCCGGCCCTAGCTGCCGGCGCCAGGGAGGGGACCCCCGGAGGCTGAGGAGCGGGAGGAGTCGGCCTCCCCGGGGCACGCCTCCCGGAGCTCCTCCCGGCGGTGCAGGAACGCGACTACCCGCGATCCCGGACAGGGCCCCGGGGGTGCCGCTCTGCGGCCCTGTGGTGCCCGAAGTGTGTTTGCCGGGCGTTTTCCGGCCAATTCTCACGAGCGTTCTGCCCAAATCGATTTGGGCAGAACGCTCGTGAGAATTGTCCGGCGTTGGGCAGCCCTGGTCAGCGCCCAGTTCCGCGAGGAGCAGTGCCCTTTCTCGCTCGGGGCATGTCGCGGCCACCCGGAAAACGAGCCGCGACGATGGGGCGCGGCCGGCAGCTGCGGCGCCGGGGAGTTTTCCCCGAGCAGAGTGCATGGAGGCGCCGTGGCCGGGCGTCCGCCTCCGCGTGGCGGGCGGCCGGGGCGCCCCTGGAGGGGGCTGGCCTCTGTGGGGAAACGGACTGGTCTCTGACTCCGCGGCTAGGACGAAGCCACGAAAGGTGCCGTTGTCGCCGGGACGGTCGGGGGACTCGTGGCGCGGGACTCAGGGTTCCCCATGGGGAGGCCCCCAGGCTCAGGCCCCTGGCAACGGAAGGCTGAGCAAGCAGGCCCGGGCCCGGGCCCGGCTTTCGGGGCTGGCCCGGCCCCAGCTGCCGGCGCCGGGGAGGGGACCCCCGGAGGCTGAGGTGCGGGAGGCGTCGGCCTCCCTGGGGCCCGCCTCCCGGAGCTCCTCCCGGCGGTGCCGGAACGCGACGACCCGCGGTCCCGGACAGGGCCCCGGGGGGGCCGCCCTGCGGCCCTGTGGTGCCCGACGTGTGTTCGCCGGGCGTTTTCCGGCCAATTCTCACGAGCGTTCTGCCCAAATCGGGATCGATTTGGGGCAGAACGCTCGTGAGAATTGGCCGGCGTTGGGGAGCCCTGGTCAGCGCCCAGTTCCGCGTGGAGCAGGGCCCTTTCCTCGCTCGGGGCATGTCGCGGCCTCCCGGAAAACGAGCCGCGACGATGGGGCGCGGCCGGCAGCCGCGGCGCCGGGGAGTTTTCCCCGAGCAGAGTGCATGGAGGCGCCGTGGCCGGGCGTCCGCCTCCCCCGTGGTGGGCGGCCGGGGCGCCCCTGGAGTGGGCTGGCCTCTGTGGGAAACGGACTGTCTCAGACTCCGCGGCTAGGACGAAGCCGCGAAAGGTGCCGTTGTCGCCGGGACGGTCGGGGGGACTCGTGGCGCGGGACTCAGGGTTCCCCATGGGGAGGCCCCCAGGCTCAGGCCCCTGGGAACGGAAGGCTGAGCAAGCAGGCCCGGGCCCGGGCCCGGCTTTCGGGGCTGGCCCGGCCCCAGCTGCCGGCGCCAGGGAGGGGACCCCCGAAGGCTGAGGAGCGGGAGGCGTCGGCCTCCCCGGTGCCCGCCTCCCGGAGCTCCTCCCGGCGGTGCCGGAACGCGACGACCCGCGATCCCGGACAGGGCCCCGGGGGGGCCGCCCTGCGGCCCTGTGTTGCCCGAAGTGTGTTCGCCGGGCGTTTTCCCGGCCAATTCTCACGAGCGTTCTCCCCAAATCGGGATCGATTTGTGCAGAACGCTCGTGAGAATTGGACGGCGTTGGGCAGCCCTGGTCAGCGCCCAGTTCCGCGTGGAGCAGGGCCCGTTCTCGCTCGGGGGCTTGTCGCGGCCACCCTGAAAACGAGCCGCAACGATGGGGCGCGGCCGGCAGCCGCGGCGCTGGGGAGTTTTCCCCCGAGCAGAGTGCATGGAGGCGCCGTGGCCGGGCGTGCGCCTCCGCCGTGGCGGGTGGCCGGGGCGCCCCTGGAGGGGGCTTGCCTCTGTGGGGAACGGACTGGTCTCTGACTCCGCGGCAAGACGAAGCCACGAAAGGTGCCGTTGTCGCCGGGACGGTCGGGGGACTCGTGGCGCGGGACTCAGGGTTCCCCATGGGGAGGCCCCCATGCTCAGGCCCCTGGCAAGGGAAGGCTGAGCAAGCAGGCCCGGGCCCGGGCCCGGCTTTCGTGGCTGGCCCGGCCCCAGCTGCCGGCGCCTGGGAGGGGACCCCCGGAGGCTGAGGAGCGGGAGGAGTCGGCCTCACTGGGGCACGCCTCCCGGAGCTCCTCCCGGCGGTGCCGGAACGCGACGACTCGCGATCCCGGACAGGGCCCCGGGGGGGCCGCCCTGCGGCCCTGTGGTGCCCGAAGTGTGTTCGCCGGGCGTTTTTCCCCGCGCCAATTCTCACGAGCGTTCTGCCCAAATCGGGATCGATTTGGGCCAGAACGCTCGTGAGAATTGGCCGGCGTTGGGAAGCCCCTGGTCAGCGCCCAGTTCCGCGTGGAGCAGGGGCCCGTTCTCGCTCGGGGCATGGCGCGGCCACACCGGAAAACGAGCAGCGACGATGCGGCGCGGCCGGCAGCCGCGGCTTCGGGGAGTTTTCCCCGAGCAGAGTGCATGGAGGCGCCGTGGCCGGCGCGTCCGCCTTCGCCGTGGCGGGCGGCCGGCGCGCCCCTGGAGGGGGCTGGCCTTTGTGGGGAAACGGACTGGTCTCTGACTCCGCGGCTAGGACGAAGCCGCGAAAGGTGCCGTTGTCGCCGGGGACGGTCGGGGGACTCGTGGCGCGGGACTCAGGGTTCCCCATGGGGAGGGCCCCCAGGCTCAGGCCCCTGGCAACGGAAGTCTGAGCAAGCAGGGCCCCGGGCCCGGGCCCGGCTTTCGGGGCTGGCCCGGCCCCCAGCTGCCGGCGCCAGGGAGGGGAACCCCGGAGGCTGAGGAGCGGGAAGCGTCAGCCTCCCCGGGGCCCGCCTCCCCGAGCTCCTCCCGGCGGTGCCGGAACGCGACGACCCGCGATCCCGGACAGGGCCCCGGGGGGGCCGCCTGCGGCCCTGTGGTGCCCGAAGTGTGTTCGCCGTGCGTTTTCCGGCCAATTTTTCACGAGCGTTCTGCCCAAATCGGGATCGATTTGGGCAGAACGCTCGTGAGAATTGGCCGCCGTTGGGCAGCCCCTGGTTAGCGCCCAGTTCCCGCGTGGAGCAGGGCCCTTTCTAGCCCGGGGCATGTCGCGGCCACCTGGAAAACGAGCCGCGATGATGGGGGGCGCGGCCGGCCGCAGCGGCGCCGGGGGAGTTTTCTCCCCGAGCAGAGTGCATGAAGGCGCGCCTGGCCGGGCGTACGCCTCCGCCGTAGCGGGCTGCCGGGGCGCCCCTGGAGGGGGCTGGCCTCTGTGGGGAAACGGACTGGTCTCTGACTCCCGCGGCTAGGACGAAGCCGCGAAACGTGCCGTTGTCGCCGGGACGGTCGGGGGGACTCGTGCCGCGGGTCTCAGGGTTCCCCATGGGGAGGCCCCCAGGCTCAGGCCCCTGGCAACGGAAGGCTGAGCAAGCAGGGCCCGGGCCCGGGCCCGGCTTTCGGGGCTGGCCCGGCCCCAGGCTCCCCGGCGCTAGGGAAGGGACCCCCCGGAGGCTGAGGAGCGGGAGGCGTCGGCCGCCCCGGGGCCCGCCTCCCGGAGCTCCTCCCGGCGGGTGCCAGAACGCGACGACCCGCGATCCCCGGACAGGGCCCCGGGGGGGCCGCCCTGCGGCCCTGTGGTGCCCGAAGTGTGTTCGCCGGCGTTTTCTGGCCAATTCTCACGAGCGTTCTGCCCAAATCGGGATCGATTTGGGCAGAACGCTCGTGAAAATTG